>NC_133325.1:317792618-318080343 GCF_042186555.1 Aquarana catesbeiana
GGCCCAAAATAAACGTCTCCCTGTCCTGTAAAATGATCAATCCATGCCCTTTCCCTCAAGCATAGTAAGGGCAATACAACATTCTGCTTGAGGAAAAACTAACACATATCACAGGGGAAAGGAGAACAGATGGAACTAAGAAATGAAAGCAGCAGATTTCTGGAAATATGTCAAGGAGTATAAGTTGTAGAATGGCGAATCAAATCTGCTTCTCTAATGTTTGTTGCATGTAGCCCCATGAAATGCCCAGTATCCTGGTCACCGGGACAAAGGCTCTTTTTCATCACTTCTGTAAAAGTAAATTAGATCTTACAAAAGCCAGTGCCAGTCTGTTGATGCCTGCCGCGTTAGTTTCTTTTGCTGTGGTACTTCGGGGCAGACACAGTGGCCTGTGTACCAGAGGGCATGGCTCCAGGCACAAGCTCAGGTTACCTTTTTACACACAAAAGCCTCTTTCAGAATGTAAACTAACAAAACAGAAACATTTTTTTCTTTATTTCTGAATAACTTCCTCTTTAGCATGTGTTTATATTTAAAATCCTGACCTTAATGTCACTTTTCTGAATTTAAATGTATTTGGTATTAAATGTGCACATCAGCTGTCATAAACGTGGCTTTCCAGTAACCTCTGTACCTTGCACTCTAAAAGCAATATCAATAATATTTGAAGAAGGACTCTACCAAATATTGTTTACGTCTAATATGGACATGAAAAATAAATGCATTCTGATTTTTAATAAATATACAGTATAATCCTACCAAATTAAGGTTGTTTTGGATTGTAAAGATAAATGCATTGAAGCAGAGCAGGCTAAATAGAAGTTACAAGTTTCATTGTTTTTTTTTTTTTAATGGATTACAATTTTTTTTGCTATTCTCTGTTAGGAATAATAGGTAAACCCACCCTATGGTAGGGATGGTGGGCATGGGTGTGTCTTTTAATATGCAAGGTGACATTTTATCCTCATTTGGTATGAGTACCATAAAGCAGAACTCTATCCAAAGATATCAGGATGAAAAAAAAAAGCCCAATAAAAGATAAAATGACAAACCCAGATTTTGCTGCAATGTCACTGTTAATCCACAGCACTTGTCCACAGTATTTTTTTTCCCACTGACATATTTTAACTCACTTTCTCTAAACCTAGGACATCCTGATCCGACCACTGCCTGTTATTAGACAGGGGTTGGAGAAGTGATAGAGGAATGAGCTCATCTCTCTGTCACTCTACTTTCTTATCCTATCAGCATGCTTGTCAGAATGTGAACTGATTAGCTTCTTGTACTGCTTCTTCCTCTCATGCTCAAGTACTTCTATACAGGTACTACAAGAGGGCGATACCAAATTCAGGTGCTTACACTGCCTGTAGTTTAAAAGCATATTTTTTATGTTGTGTTAAAGCAGAACTTCAGTCATTTTTTTCATCTTTCCATCTATTAAATCTTCTGCCCTTGTTTTTTTAATTTTTGGATAGTAAAACATTTTTTTTGCTGCCAGTAAATACCTTATACAGCCCACTTTCTGTTTCTTGTCTGGTAAAAAGCCTAGGCTTATAACATCATGCACAGCTCTCTCTCTCACTCTTGTGAGAGTTTGCCAGGAAGGGAGGGGGGTGAGTCATAAGAGGGCCAATGGGAGCTGCAGAGCTGGAGGTGTGCCTCTGTGTGTCTGTGTAAATCCAGGAAGTGAACAGGAGGGAGATTTCTGCAGCATATTTGGCAAGTACAGAATCACAGTATATAATAAATAATATGCAAAGTGGTTGGAGGGAAGCTTCAGAATTGCAAAGATCTTCTTATTACAAATGATGTGAGCAAACTGTAGTTCCTTTTTAATGATCACAGAGCTACATCCATTTGTGCAGTTTATATCCACCTAGCATTGGGCTTTAAGAATGCATTTGTAGCCTGAAACATTGTGTGGTGCCTTGCTGTTATATGTATCAATAAACAAGCTATCCCCATAAATTTAAGGAGCCCGAGGACTGCTCAATATTGCCTAATAGTTGTTCTTAATTCTCAAATTAATTAGATTAGAGTGTTAGAGTGCCTCTTTATCTCTATCACAGTGTTCTTTTACATCAAGTACAAACATGTACAGTGCCTTGCAAAAATACCCCCCCCCCCTTGGCTTTTTACCTATTTTGTTACATTACAGCCTTTGGTTCATTGTTTTATTAATCTGAATTATATGTGATGGATCAGAACACAATAGTCTGAAGTTGATGAAGTAAAATTAGAAAAATATATACAAGACTATATGTTTCGGAGGCGTGGCCTCCTTCTTCGGGTCACCTGAAGAAGAAGGCCACGCCTCTGAAACATGTAGTCTTGGCAACCGTTTTTTGTTAGATAAGAGGAGACATCTCACTCACCTTGTCCTTCCTCTCCGGCCACAAGTGACATCACACAGCTCCGGCTGGACCGTGCACGTGCCTTACAGCAAACACAGCCAGATGAGGAAACAGAGTCCGCAGTGACTTCTCATACCATCACCATCGTTCTTGGGAGCTAACCCAGTTATACAGGCCAGGAAGGGAGCCATACATCCTGCTGTACATGCAATCTAAGTCCCATGTTTGTGAGTGCAATTCTCTATTGTTTGATTTTGCATTTGTATCATTAAAATGGAATTACACTAGGGCAGCCGTGCGCTCTCCTTTCCTTGTTTATTTCAAATGTGTTGGAATGGCCTAGTCAAAGCCCAGACCTCAATCCAATAGAAAATCTGTGGTCAGACTTAAAGATTGCTGTTATTAGAAAAAGGACCAGGGTGTCAAGGGACAGAGTCACTCAAGGAGGAACACACTGGCTATAAATATGATTAGAAACAATTTATTACAAAAATAGATGATAAAAAAGTTTCCACCCACATGATAGAAAAATGGAACTAACCTCCACCACTAGAAAAGTGACAGTGCAAAAGGACAGATACACCACCTGGTACCCACTACCTACATGTCTGATATCCCCATAATAAAGGTATTAAACAACATACAGCTGAACCCACTCCTGGGAACAGTATGGAAACCTGCAAGGGGTAAAGTAAGTTATCACTGAATAAGCAAATAATGAAAACAATGCTGGATGGCAATCAAAAATCACCTGTGAAGAACAACCTGTATTAAACCTGCCAGTCTTATGAACTGGGATTAGAAGTCACTGTGTCAGGAGCCAGGGAGCGTCTCCGCTCGCCGGGCTCCGGTGCGCATGCGCACGGGACGAGCACTTCGCCGCACACCCGTCCGCGGCCTGATGGTGCGGCGCGCGCGGGTGCACGGCGGTCCCCGTGTGCGCGCCGTAGCCCGTGCGGGTGCCCGGTAGCGCGTCACACTGACGCGCTCGCCGGGCAGGGGGACTATATCTGACGGCTCCAGCGCCCAGTCGGGTTGCTGGTTTGTCGTCAGCTCTCCCTGTTCCCTGAGCCTGTGTTTACCCTGTACTTGCCTGATCTGTGTACCGAACCTCTGCTGCTTGTTTAACTACTACTCTCTCGGATTAACCCTTTGTGCTACTTGCCTGACCTGTGTACCAAACCCCTGGCCTGTTTAACCATTACTCCGCTGGACAATCCTACATATAACCTGCTTGACCTGTGTACCAAACCCCTGGCCTGTTTAATTACTACTCTGCTGGACTATACTGATTCTAGTTGCCTGATCTGTGCACCAAACCCTGGCCAACTTAACCACGGCACTGCTGGACCTTGCAATACCCTGATTATCACCTGCTTGTACCCTAACCTCTGCTTGTACTTTCAGCCCTGCTCCCTACGGATCCCAAGACACCCGCTTCCCGCTCCGGAGCCTATTATCCTCCCGGAAGCCCGTGCCTCCACGTGCCCTCAGCCTCCTGTACCCATCTCGGGGGTCTGGGTGCGCGTGGTCGTAAGGGCGAGCCGCTCTCGGCATCTCGGCCTCGGTGAGTATTTGTCCGTGACAGTACAAACCAGCCAGATGTCTGAGGCCGACATAGCGCGCTCTCCTCTGGAGATCCTGTGTCAACAAGTATCTACCCTTGCGGACTCCGTACAGAAGTTACAAGAAGGTTATTCACAAATTGATAACCGTCTGCAGCAGATCACCGGGTTACTACCTTCCGCAGCCGCAGCTCCTGCACCCAGCGGTGGGGGTCCACTTCCCCAAGCTCCGGCCAACCCCACTGTGGTCATGGCTCTTCCTGAGCCCAGGGTCCCTATACCTGAACGGTTCTCGGGGGACCGTAAGAAGTTTAGGGCTTTCAAAAATGCATGTTCCCTCTACTTCGCTCTACAGCCGAGAACCTTCTCCTCAGAAATCGTCAAAGTGGGGTTTGTGATTTCCCTGCTATCCGAAGAACCCCAGGCGTGGGCCCACAGCCTGATGGAACAAAGCAATCCTGCCCTGAACACCATCGAGGCCTTCTTTGAGAGCATGACCCAGCTCTACGATGATCCGCAACGCATGGCCACAGCCGAAGCTATCCTGCACCACCTGTCCCAAGGGAGAAGACCTGTTGAGGACTATACAGTGGAGTTCCGTAAGTGGGCGGCTGACACAAACTGGAATGAGCCGGCCTTACGTTATCAATACCGTCAAGGCTTATCTGAATTACTCAAAGACGAGTTAGCCAGGATGGAGACCCCTGCTTCCCTAGAGGAACTCATTCAAGCAGCTACCAAGCTCGACCGGCGTCTTCGGGAGCGGCGCTCAGAACGGTTTCAGCTGCCTCGCCCTGTCTGGGCGTCACCTAGACCTCACTCCACAGTACCTCCAAATGCATCTTCAGTTTCCTCTGCATCGGTCCCTGAGGTCGAACCAATGCAGCTCGGTCTGGTCCGAGGTCCGTTAACCTCCGAAGAGAAGCAACGTAGACGGCAGTCTAACCTTTGCCTCTATTGTGGAGGAACTGGACACTTCCTACGCAGCTGCCCGATCAGGCCCAGTAAGTTCCCTCAATCAAACGTATTGAACTTTCCAAACAATAACATTCCCAAGGCTTATGTGATGTTGTTTATTTCTCTACAGCTTCCGGAAAGGGAGATTCGCCTGCAGGCCATCGTTGATTCCGGGGCCTGCAGCTGTTTCATAGATTCCACCTTGGCACACAGATTGAAGATTCCTCTACAAACCAAAGAGCAGAATTTACAAATCCATTTGGCCGACGGATCCCTTCCGTGCTCTGGTCCCATCACCCAGGAGACCCAACCTATTCCAGTAGTCACAGACTCCGGCCACCGGGAGTTCTTACGGCTTGACCTAATCCGTTCACCCATCTTCCCCATCATACTTGGCCTACCATGGCTACAAGCTCACGATCCACTAATCAAATGGAGCACCAAGTCGGTATCCTTCTCTTCGCAGTATTGCTCTCAGCACTGCCTGCTCCCGGATTCCAAGGTCTGTGCCACAATGGCGGTACCACCAGGCAATCTGCAACACGTCCCCTCCGAGTATCTCGAGTTTCAAGAAGTTTTTAGCAAACAAATGGCTGACCGCCTACCACCTCACAGGGCCTACGACTGTCCAATTGACCTTCTTCCTGGATCTGAGATTCCGTTTGGCCGGATATTTCCCCTGTCTGAAACCGAGTTGGAGGTCCTGAAGCAGTACATAGACGAAAATCTTGAGAAGGGGTTCATCCGCCCTTCATCCTCACCCGCCGGAGCGGGTATCTTTTTCGTAGGGAAAAAAGATGGTACCCTGAGACCCTGCGTAGACTACCGACAACTAAACAACATTACAATTAAGAACCGGTACCCGTTACCGCTCATCCCTGAATTGTTCCAGAGGTTCCGATCAGCCAAGGTGTTCTCTAAACTCAACCTCCGAGGGGCTTACAATCTCGTCAGGATCAGGGCGGGAGACGAATGGAAGACGGCCTTCAGATCTAGATTCGGTCACTTCGAGTATTTAGTGATGCCTTTCGGTCTTTGCAACGCCCCAGCCACCTTCCAACATCTAGTGAACGATATATTTCGACAATATCTAGATGACTTTCTCGTGGTATATCTGGACGATATCCTTATTTTCTCTCCTACGCTAGAGATGCACAGAAGGCACGTTAAAACGGTTCTTGCTATCCTGCTACAACACAAGCTATACCTGAAAGCCGAAAAATGTGAATTTGAGAGATCCACCATACAATTCTTGGGGTTCATACTCTCTACCAATGGGGTTGCCATGGACCCTCAGAAGATTCAGGCAATTCAGGAATGGCCGGCTCCATCTAATAAAAAAGGAGTACAGAGATTCATAGGATTTGCCAATTTCTATCGAAAATTTATCGTAGGATTCTCGGCCATTGTGGCACCTATTACCCAACTAACTCGGCAGCATCAATCTTTTCAGTGGTCCACAGCGGCTCAAGAGGCTTTCCTTAAGTTAAAAGAACTATTCAGTTCCGCTCCAATCCTCTGCCATCCTGACCCGACTCAGCCCTTCATACTGGAGGTAGACGCATCGGAAATCGCAACCGGAGCAATTCTTTCCCAGAGACAGGGACCAAAGGCCATTCTACACCCAGTAGCTTTCGCTTCTCGGAAACTCAGCCCACCAGAACTCAATTACGACGTGGGTGACAGAGAGCTGCTGGCTATAAAGTTTGCTTTGGAGGAATGGAGGTACCTGCTGGAGGGGGCAATTCATCTGGTGATGATCTTTACGGATCACAAGAATCTCGAGTACCTCAGAACAGCAAGACGCTTAAAACCCCGCCAAGCCCGTTGGGCACTTTTCTTCTCACGCTTTAATTTCCATATAGCGTACAGACCGGGGGCGAAGAACGGGAAGGCTGATGCCCTCTCACGGATGTTTTCCGCAGACTCCCAAATACCAACACCCAGCACGATCCTCTCTCCTCAAAATTTTCTCGGACTAACTCAAGCAGACTTGATATCCTCCATCAAATCTTCATCAGGCACTTGTACAGAACCAACTGTGCATTCCCTGAGAAGATACGAAGATCTTTTCTGGATTAAGGGAAAAATATTCGTACCACAAGTGACTCGGCCCTTAACCCTTCAGAAGTGTCATGATCATAAGTTGGCAGGACATTTTGGGAACAAGAAGACGGCTGAACTCCTTTCTCGTTCTTTTTGGTGGCCGGGATGGAGAAGGGATTGTAAAGAATATGTGGCTTCCTGTTCCCTGTGTCAGAGAAACAAGGGCCAAAACACCAAATCCTGGGGCCTGCTCAGACCTTTGCCCATTCCGGAACGACCATGGGCTGATGTCTCCATGGACTTCATCGTAGATCTACCCAGCTCAGAGAGTTTCTCCACCATCCTCGTTGTTGTCGACCGCCTTTCCAAAATGGCTCACTTTCTGCCCATGAGCGGTACTCCCTCTGCCGTAGACACGGCCAACATCTTTCTCAAGGAGGTTGTTAGGCTCCATGGGATACCAAGGAGCATCGTGTCGGACAGAGGCGTCCAGTTCACGTCCAAATTCTGGAGGGAACTATGCAAGGCCTTGGGTATCAACATTTGTCTTTCGTCGGCTTATCATCCCCAGAGCAATGGCCAGACAGAGAGGACCAATCAGACGCTAGAGCAATACCTCCGCTGCTTCTGCTCGGGATCCCAGGATGATTGGGCAAGCCTCCTCTCCTACGCTGAATTTGCGTACAATAATTCTATCCATGCCTCCACCAACCAGACCCCTTTCTGGATCAATTGTGGGTTCCATCCCACATCCTTCGCTAACAACATCCCCGAAACGGCAGTTCCTGCAGTCCAGGATAGGATAAATTCACTACAAGCTAACGTTCAAAGAATACAAGACACACTACGCAAAACCCAGGAGGACTACAAGAGACAGTACGACCGGGGCAGAAAGGCAAACCCAAAATTCGATGTAGGGGACGAGGTCTGGCTGTCCACCGTTAACCTGAGATTACCGCTGCCTTCTCGAAAGCTCGGGCCTAAATTCATAGGGCCTTTTCAAGTCAGGAGGATTATCAACCCTGTGGCCGTGGAATTGACACTTCCCAAGACATACCGGATTCACCCCGTTTTTCATGTGTCACTATTGAAGCCTGTGGTGCCCAGTCCTTTCCCGGGAAGAGAAGAACCCCCTCCTCCGCCAGTCAGAATCGATGGCGAGACTGAATTCGAAGTGGAATCCATTCTTGGTTGCAGAAAGAGGGGCAGACAGCTACAGTACCTGATTCAATGGAAGGGGTACCCTCCCGAAGATAATTCCTGGGAGCCCGCCAGGAATCTGCATGCTCCACAGTTAATTCGAAAGTTTCATCAAGATCATCCGGAACTGATGACTAGCCTTGGCGTCCAGTGTCCGCCCTTAGGAGGGGGGCACTGTCAGGAGCCAGGGAGCGTCTCCGCTCGCCGGGCTCCGGTGCGCATGCGCACGGGACGAGCACTTCGCCGCACACCCGTCCGCGGCCTGATGGTGCGGCGCGCGCGGGTGCACGGCGGTCCCCGTGTGCGCGCCGTAGCCCGTGCGGGTGCCCGGTAGCGCGTCACACTGACGCGCTCGCCGGGCAGGGGGACTATATCTGACGGCTCCAGCGCCCAGTCGGGTTGCTGGTTTGTCGTCAGCTCTCCCTGTTCCCTGAGCCTGTGTTTACCCTGTACTTGCCTGATCTGTGTACCAAACCTCTGCTGCTTGTTTAACTACTACTCTCTCGGATTAACCCTTTGTGCTACTTGCCTGACCTGTGTACCAAACCCCTGGCCTGTTTAACCATTACTCCGCTGGACAATCCTACATATAACCTGCTTGACCTGTGTACCAAACCCCTGGCCTGTTTAATTACTACTCTGCTGGACTATACTGATTCTAGTTGCCTGATCTGTGCACCAAACCCTGGCCAACTTAACCACGGCACTGCTGGACCTTGCAATACCCTGATTATCACCTGCTTGTACCCTAACCTCTGCTTGTACTTTCAGCCCTGCTCCCTACGGATCCCAAGACACCCGCTTCCCGCTCCGGAGCCTATTATCCTCCCGGAAGCCCGTGCCTCCACGTGCCCTCAGCCTCCTGTACCCATCTCGGGGGTCTGGGTGCGCGTGGTCGTAAGGGCGAGCCGCTCTCGGCATCTCGGCCTCGGTGAGTATTTGTCCGTGACACACTGGGAGCAAATGAGATAAAGGTAATATAGAAAACCAGTTCCTGTGTGAGATGCTGATAATAACAGTTCTGTGATCTGCCATACTTTCATAAGGATATGATGATCAAGTAGAACAGTCTAAAAAGCGGCATGTGTAGAACAAATAAGGTGCAGCCAAACACGTACCTTCCATCCTCTGCCCTCTCTGCGATGCAGTATGGAGAGGGGGGGAGGAAATCAGCTGATCCCAGGATGCGAGAAGTAGCCAGCGGGGTAAGGATTACCTGTGGCGTGCAGATGATTATCATCAATGTGGGAGCCGCCACAAACCGATCCCAGGGACCTAGGTATTCTGACACTTGAGGGGAAGTGTAATTGTTGGTTCCCGCTAGCTGATCTCCTCGTGTTGCATCAAAGAGGCCAGGCACCACAGCTGTACAGCAGTGAAAGTGAGAGTCGACCCTGACTGCACACAGCTGAGGTGGGACGTTCCGCAATCCAGCTCGACTGGACGTGCTAGCAGTGAAGAGGATAGGTCTCTGATGGGATCCCAGCTGGGAGGGGCATGTAGGAACAGGAAGACCGGCGTTACCCAGTGTGTACATCCATCCTTGGGTCGTTCTTCAAACAGCATGTAAATGGGGGGAGAGGACTAAAACCATGAATGAAGTAGGGGATGGTGGTGGCTGTCAAGGAATGGGGGCATCTAGCTGACGCGTTTCAATCGGCTGACCGATTTTCTTCAGAGCTAGAGACATAATGAAGGACATGAAGCTAAATAGTGGAATAATTTGTCTAATTGGCTACCATGTAATCCACACGGACTGCCCCCTTAGTGAACATTAACCCTAAAAACGCTCAATAAAAATGTGCACCTGACACTGCCAATAAGGAACATCATACACCCAAAAAATAAGTAAATAAACCAAAAAATGAAGAGACAGTATGAAAAAGAAAAAAGGTTTGAGAAAAAAGGGGAAAGGGGGAGAGGGAAGAAAGGGAAAAAGAAAGAAGATGAGAGGTTTGTGTACATATTAATGTAAAATGTTTGTCCAATGAGCAGAAATCTGGTAATATATGGAGTAATATATGGGGTAAATATTGCCATGAATCACATGAAGGGCTCTCCTCACAGGGGAAGTGGAGCTCCTGCAAAAGGGGTACTAGTAATTTAGATAGTAAGCAAGGGACCCGAGGGGAAGTCATATATCCCCCTGTTGGGGTCAAAGTCCCTAAATGTTCCAAAAATACTGCTAAATTACATTCATTATTCAAGCCTACAGGCTGGATGCTATTGAGGCGATAGAGCCACATTTTTTCTTTTTGATATAGAATACGGTCAAAATCTCCCCTCCTAAGTGGGAAGTTTTAATCTGTAGATGCCCTTCACGCGGAGGCCTCTTTGATCCCCACCATGTTCAGTCAGGAAATGTAGTGGTAGTGGTCATCATCCTTTTTAAGTATGCTCTGGATGTGTTCGCTGACTCTAATTTTAAGTTGTCTTTTGGTTTTGCCTATATAAATCTTACCACAAGGACAAGTGATCATATAGATCATCCGTGTGGTAGAGCAGTTGATAAAATCTCTGATTTTAAAGTGTTTATGACCCATAGAGTCAGTGAACACATCTGTCTTATCAATGTGACTACATAAATGAGCATTTACCACAGGGGAAACTCCCATGCAGGGGGGACAAATCTGTCAGCCAGTTTTTGCTGGGTGATCTAGTATATTCAGAGTGGGATAGTATGTCCCCCACATTCTGGGCCTTCCGTGCAGTCATCATGGGTCGATCCCCTATGAATGCCTTAAATACTAACAGAGAGGACCTCTTAACTGACATAGCCGAGGACATTAAGAAAGGTAGTTCCCAGGACCCAATTAGAATCATCACTAAATTTGGGGTCCAATAAGATCAGGTCAAAGAAATCCTTACCAAACATTGGAGCATTTTATCTCAAGCACCCATTTTGGGGAAATTCATAGGGGATCGACCCATGATGACTGCACGGAGGGCCCAGAATGTGGGGGACATACTATCCCACTCTGAATACATTAGATCACGCAGCAAAAACTGGCTGACAGATTTGCCCCTCCTGCATGGGAGTTTCCCCTGTGGTAAATGCTCCATATGTAGTCACGTTGATAAGACAGATGTGTTCGCTGACTCTGTGGGTCATAAACACTTTAAAATCAGAGATTTTATCAACTGCTCTACCACACGGGTGATCTATATGATCACCTGTCCTTGTGGTAAGATTTATATAGGCAAAACCAAAAGACAACTTAAAATTAGAGTCAGCGAACACATCCAGAGCATACTTAAAAAGGATGATGAGCGACCATTACCACTACATTTCCTGACTGAACATGGTGGGGACCCAAGAGGCCTCCGCGAGAAGGGCATCTACAGATTAAATCTCCCACTCAGGAGGGGGGATTTTGACCGTATTCTATATCAAAAAGAAAAAAATGTGGATCTATCGCCTCAATAGCCTCCAGCCTGTAGGCTTGAATAATGAATATAATTTAAAAAAACAAAAAAGTGTACTGTCTCTTTTTAAAAAAAAACTATTTAGACATTTTTTTCCAGTTCTTAAAAAAAAAAAGAATAAGTGTAAACTTTTTTGTTAATTTTTTACTCTTTTTTTATCAAGCATGTTCATGGTCTATGTCTATGATTTTGTATGATGTAATAAAAAATACATTGAACATACTGTAAATACTTTTATAAAAAAGCATAACACCATTTATATAAATAGCACTCTCCCTCATCACTTGACCAGAAGCATCTCTCTAGCTAACAATGGGAGTGGCTTAAAGCCAAACTGAACCCTTTTAAATTATAACTGTGTAGCAGCCTCTAGTATGTGTGCTAGAAGTAGATAGGTTTGTTGTTAGTGTAAGTAAAAATGTAGTTTTAGCTCAGGGCTAAGCGTGAGCTATGAATCTGGGTCAGGGTTCAGTGACTCAGGGCTGGGTGACTCATCCTAGCAGCCTCTCTGGTGCCTCCTGCAGTTTTCTGGGACATTGGAGAATGTTCTAGACATAGTGGGTGGAGGTTAGGAGAAGCTGCTTGGAATATTTATGAGGACCTCAGCCAATCCCCAGTAAAAAGGGGTGGCAGGGGGCAGGACATCTTATAAATAGGCACAAGTCATGCCAGCAGGGGTAGTCATGTGGAAGATGGAGATGGAGTGCTGAGGAGGCTGTCAGTGGCCCTCAGGGGTGCCCCCTAATCTGGGGAGGTAACCTCGGGCCAGGGCCCGGGTGCTAGAAGCATCCTGCCACAACACACATGGAGGAAGCCCTTCCTGGAGGCACAGGAGCAAGGAGAGAGGACAGCGGAGTAGGTCAGTGCATCTAGGAAATCTCCTGAGAGTCAGCCTGGTGGGCTGGTAAGTGTCAATCTGGAGGACTGTGGGGAGAAGTTAGCCTGGAGGGCTAGTGAAAGGGGCAGCTGCAGCCAGGTGGGTTGGCAGTGCCTGAAGAGGTGGTGCTGGGATCAGTAGAAACAGGAGTGATGTAAGCTGGACACTGTTCTTTTGCTGAACATACAAGGGGCCTCGGGTTATTGCCTGTAATGGGCCAATGCTTTAAATCCGACTGAGAGCCTGTCAGATCTTTACAGTGATCCAGCTGGGTTCTGCTACCAAATGAGTGCTGGAGGAAGAAGTAGAGCTGTATGTAGAGACTGTATATAGGAAAAGTTGTCCCTGAAGTTGTTGTGGAAGTCAATCGGCATCCCATAACCTCCCATCCAAGTTATTACCCTCAATAAATAACAAAAAAAACAAAGTCACAGACTGTTATCTGTCTCAAGAGTGCCTCTGAAAATTTGGTTTGCCTGGCTTTGCATGGTGGGGATCCCAGTTTACTTGCGGCTCCTTAGGGAGCGCGCTACAACTGGTATCACTGTAATGAAGTCAGGATGCATATACAATAATATTCTGATCCTTTACTTTGTTTAATTTTTAATGCTACTAAGTGCTACAGCAAGGGTTAAAATAGCATGTGATGCAACAGGTAGGAGAGTCTGACCAGTTCTCTCATATGCAAAGCTTGGCTATCAGTCTGATGATCCCCTTCCTGCAACCCTGCTCCAATAAACAGTGCTGCTCAGGAATCAATATTGCTTTTTATTAGAGCAGAGGGTGGGGGGGTTCAGATAATTTGAAAGCCAAACCAAAACTAATCAGTGTTGGGCTGGATATGCTTCCTCCTGGTGCTGCCTGCATATGACAGAACAAGTCAATCTAACACTCAGTGGTATGACTTGCACTGTAACCAGTGTGGTACATGCACATAGTGCCAGGGTCTGGCCATGCCTTTGTCCTTTTGGATAGTAATGTAAGTAGAAGCTGAGCTGATGTCGGGAGATGTAAAGGTCAAGAGATCAGTCAGCAGAAAAAATAAATAATCACAGTCAATGGGAAAAAATAAGGTAAAGTAAACTAAAATGAAAGTGAAAGTAAATAAAGTGGATTTGTGTCACAGCGGTTACCTAAGGATTGCTAGAGAGCCATGACATAAACTTACCTGGAAGCTTTTAAAAAGTGCAATTTCTGAGAATGGAGGTGGAATAGGCAATGGAGTGGTGATTAACCATGGTGTCTATAACTGCACATGGCCAAAGTTTGAGTTAAAAGTGAGAGGGACTTAAAGGATAAATCTGGAGGCAATAATGACAATACACAAGCAACAAATGGGCAATGTGATAGTAAAGCCCCATACACATGGGCAAAAGGTTGGGAGACATTTGCTGGTTCAAAAAAAAACAAAAACAAAGGATCGACATGCTGCCCATGTTTATGGTGGTCTGTCCAACAGAAGCCGGCCATTTGTGCATGCTGGAAAACCAGCATCCGACCGACTCCCGATCAGCGCTCTCAGCAAACGGCAGAGAGTGCTGATCGAAGGGTTCTGGCGTGCGGGGGCATCTCACTGTCAGAACACAACAGCTCAGCGGGAAGATCACTGTACTAACCTCATATGGTTACAATTTTTTTTTTCGTTCAACCCATGGGTCTTTTATTTTTCCATAATTTGTATTGTTTTGTCGAAAATTTGTACAAACAAAACGTTATCATACAGAATGTATGGTAAACACTTATATTAGAAGAATGTTGAACGAAAAAAAAATAATAATAGTGTGTACCCGGCTTAACAATTCGGCAATGGTGACAATATGCAGCAAAAAAATAACAGTAGTGATAATAAAAATGACTTGCTCCAGTACTGCAGTCGTTTCTTTGTGAAGCTACTAGTTGTAATACAAATGCTGGAATATGTAAGTTTTACAGTGAACCCACATGTCCCCCGACTGTGCACACAAACTGTGCAGTAGTCTACACACTCCCACCAGATGGGAATACTCTCCACTTACCTTGGATTCCCATGCTTTCTTTAGTTAGTAGCAAGTCTGCAATCTGAAGCTATAGCTACTGCTATGGTGATGAGGAGGGCAAAGCTTGCTCCCTATCAACTTCTACTTCCACACAGCACAGCCCCCCTCTTCCTCCCTTCTCCTCTCCAGAGGTCTATTAATTGTAGGGCGCAGGGTGCATGACTTAAGGGAATGATATCATGCATGCCTCATGTTTACATAAGCAGTCCTAGAGATTTTACAGTTTTGGTAATGACCTAGAAATCACGTGTCCATGCTGGATGAACTATACCCACTACGGGGTCTATTTATAAAACATTAATGGGATGTATTGTATGTCGCACACATTCAGGTAGGGGTATGAATTTTCCCAGTATTTTCTATAGTAGATTCATTCCTATGATCTTCACCTCCATCTAGTGGCCAAACGTTTTCTCATTGAGGTATTTCAGAAACTATGCTGCATTTTGGCCACTAAAAAGAGCTGACAATGATAGGAATTAATCTATCACAGAAAATGCAGTGAAAATTCTTCCAGCCAGTAACAATGGGTGTGACTTTGAACCAAAACATGTTTTATAAATAGACTCTGTGTTTAACAAACTTATGCATTACGTTTAAGCACAGTTTTTAATAATGAGTTGTATATGAAGGAATGAAAGTGTAGGTACAATCTACTGAACCCTGTACTCTATCTATGTTGATACAATGGAAAGAGTTAACAATGTGCTTGTTGCAGAATAAATCAGATTCATATTAGCAGTAGTAAATGTCGTGTTGGCACCTTTTCTTTATCGCACATTACAGTTTCAAGTCTTTGCTATAAGGAAATAATGAAGAAAAGATATGCAGTGCCATATATCGTGAATCTTTTTGGCAGTCTGCATAAGAAATGAATTGTATCTGTTACCAAAGGGGTCATGAGGACACTGAGTTAAGAAGAATGTTTAGTGAAAGGACACGTCAAAGAAAAAAAGAGATATTTGAAACACTTTTGTGAAGCATTATTCCTCTAAAAGTCAAATTACTTTCTCTTTGAAGAAAATTAAACTGATTACCATTTGCCCCATGATTGTGAACAGTGGCAATAAAGTGTAAACAAGACAGAGTAAAAGAAAAGCACATTTTAATTTCTCTGAAATCATTATGTGGATTTCGCTAAGATACATTGCAGATGTGACTGGTTATTTCTTCCTTTTTCCAGTACACACTTATTTATTTGGTCATTTTATGCCTTTTATGCGTTTTGTGATTAAAGTGATTGTATGATTTCATTTTTTTAAACAAACATGATATACAGTACTTACCTGCTCAGAGTGGCTGCAATCCTCTTCTTCTTGGAGACCCCACCAACACTCCTGGCTCCTCCTCTTCTCCGTGTGCCCCCATAGGAAGCTCCTGCTTTGGTAGCACACCTGCAGGCTCGATCCCTAGGCATGCTGCCTGTGTCCATAGACACAGACAGCAAGGCTCAGCTGCGCTCCCTGCTCCCTCATCACAGGTCATGACTGATAGCAGCGGGATCCAAATACTCCTGCTCCCTTGGCAAAGCCTGTGAAAGCAGGAAGAGCCACTAAAGATAAACACAGTGCTGGATGGATTCAGGTAAGTATATTGGGGGCAGGGGGGCTACCTAAAACATAGTGCTACCTAAACAATTTTTACCTTAATGTTGGCAGTGCTTTAAGGAAAAAATATTTAGGCATTTAAGCACAAATTGTCTTTTTTTACCCACAGATAAGGATGAATGCACTGGACAAATGTTTGTCTGCAGAAGGTTTCGATAATGCAGCAGAAAATCAACAAAGCCTAGACATAGAGCTAAAACCTATTGAGGACTGTGGGAGATAAATCTTGTAATTTTTTTCTGTGGCCCTTTTCAAGGCTAATTTTCCAGTTTTTGTTTAAATACACAGGTCATAGAGGACATACTGTATACCAATGCTAAATAAATAAAAAGCCTTCCTTCCTTCCAAGGCACCTTGTCCCTATTGTGTGGAAGGAGGTGGATGGAGGGCGCGTGATCAACAGCTTACATCAAAACATATTTGGTTTAATCATGTATAATAAAATACAAACAAATATCACCATCTGAATAATACAAATACTAGTTTCATATAAACAGGTGACAAAATATACACTGAAAGGTTAAAATAGGGATATGCCCATGTGGAGGCAGATGTTTAAAAAAGGCTGACGTGTTTCGAGGATGACCTCTTCATCAGAGCCTGAAAAAACGGGAACACAGTCTGTGTGAGCCAGTAGCCTGACATGTGTACATGAGGAGGAGTTGGAAGCTATGTCCTGTGATGTAGAGTTACTGAGCTCCATAGCAGTCCACGTCTAAACGTTCTAGGTGGGATACAGATCAAAAACAGGATAGTAAGGAGCACATGGTAGATTTGCGCTGTACACTACAGACTGGAGACGTATAGTGAATTCACATTAGTAACAGTCAAATCATTACAATTAGTGGGAGGTACCATGTCAATAAAAAAACAAAAACAAATTAATGATTGATTGGTGGTGAATATTGAAACAAAAGAAAACATGAACTTTTAATATATATATATAATATATATATATATATATATATATATATATATATATATATATATATATATATATATATATATATATATATATATATATATATATATATATATATATATATATATATATATAAAAATAAAGGAGCGTAAAAAATGTATACAAAATATATATAGATATAAAATTTGGCATAGAAGTTAAAGAATGGAAATAAATGGGTAAATATTCATATAAGAAACCTGTGAGTGATGTTGGATACACAGAGAAACACTGAAAGACCATCTCTCACCATTTGATATGACAAGTTGTGTTTACATACAAAGAGCATGCGCACGCATTTGTGAACATCTCTAACAGCACAAAAAAGAAGCTGTGCATTGACAAATTATGGATGTGGATAAATGAACACAGAATGCACATCAAAGGGCACAAGTGTGACCATAAACTAGTAAAAATACGTTCACATAGACAAAAAAATATATATATACATAGATGGATAGATGAAGCCCACCTAAAGTGCATGTGAAATGTGCCTATACTGAAGGTGCCATGTCGGTAGAGTGGGAATACACAGTTTGTACAGCATGATGGCAAGGGGTGTCAGATGTGAACAGATCGAAATATAAAATATGCATATAAGCTATGGGAGTGCAGGGGTGCAGTGGTGTTAAATGCTAGAAGTGAAAATGTCAGACTGATATACTGATGTGGAATCGCACCTACTTAGATGGTAAAGTGGCAAAGTATGTATGTATTTCTTTAAAGGTGGTACAGGACTATTGGATATGCCTGCAGGGAGAGGAGAGATGAACAGAGGGTAAAAAAAGGGGGGGCGGGGGCGGTCTGAGATGGAGGGTCCCTCAGGACACTGGTGAAATGGACAGCCATATACTGATGTGGAATCGCACCTACTTAGATGGTAAAGTGGCAAAGTATGTATGTATTTCTTTAAAGGTGGTACAGGACTATTGGATATGCCTGCAGGGAGAGGAGAGATGAACAGGGGGTAAAAAAAGGGGGGGCGGGGGCGGTCTGAGATGGAGGGTCCCTCAGGACACTGGTGAAATGACATGGACAGCCATATTTTATCAATGACATCACCTAGAATCCCCAGCTGGTTTGTTTGCAAACAGAAGCCATGGGGGCTCTGTCATTTAGCAATGGTAGTGCTGCCACTGCTAAATGACAGATCCCTGACCATTTTGTTTATAAACAGTAGCTGGGGGTTTGTGTCTGTGAACTGGCAGGATATGGAAAGTTTGTTTGGCAATCTAACTGCAAGCAGGCCTGGGTTTGAAAAAAACACAGAAGCTTAACTTTATCTACAGGCAGCAACCAACCCATATGACCAACACAAGTCATTCTCAGGAACTTTAAGCATATCTCAAGGTACCAGGGCCTAAGAACACAGCCCTATTTGTAACATATTACTTCATTGTGTGATGTATATCAGTCCTTTCCTTCAAAGTTTGTTCCTGCTTCTACATCCAGCATACAACCCTCCACCATAAGGTCCTTACCGTGCCATTTGGATATCAAGGGGTGGGACTACAAACAGTGAAAAAGTCTTCATTAACCTGTTCACATCAATGCGGGGCACACCACTAAGCCCATTGTGTACCCCCCCTCCATTTAAATTATAGATTTAGACAAAAAGAGCCTTCTGTCTCCTCAATAGGGATGAGCCGAACACCCCCCGGTTCGGTTCGCACCAGAACCCGCGAACGGACCGAAAGTTCGCACGAACGTTAGAACCCCATTGACGTCTATGGGACTCAAACGTTCGAAATCAAAAGTGCTCATTTTAAAGGCTAATTTGCATGGTATTGTCCTAAAAAGGGTTTGGGGACCCGGGTCCTACCCCAGGGGACATGTATCAATGCAAAAAAAACTTTTAAAAACGGCCGTTTTTTCGGGAGCAGTGATTTTAATGATGCTTAAAGTAAAAAAAAAAAAAGTGAAATATTCCTTTAAATATCGTACCTGGGGGGTGTCTATAGTATGCCTGTAAAGTGACGCGTGTTTCCCATGTTTAGAACAGTCCCTGCACCAAATGTCATTTTTAAAGGAAAAAATCTCATTTAAAACTGCTTGCGGGTTTAATGTCATGTCGGGTCATGGCAATATGGATGAAAATCAGTGAGACAAACGGCATGGGTACCCCCCAGTCCATTACCAGGCCCTTTGGGTCTTGTATGGATATTAAGGGGAACCCCGCACCCAAATTAAAATAAGGAAAGGTGTGGGGCCACCAGGCCCTATATACTCTGAACAGCAGTATACAGGCGGTGCAAACAAGACAGGGACTGTAGGTTTGTTGTTAAGTAGAATCTGTTTGTAATTTTGAACATTTTTAACGTGTTTAGCTCCAGCCAAAAAATCTTTTCTAAGCTTTTTGGAAAACATAGGGAAGGGTTATCACCCCTGTGACATTTGTTTTGCTGTCTTTCCTCCTCTTCAGAAGATTTCACCTCACTTTTTTGTCCCAATGAAAAATGTTTTTTGAAAATTTGGGTTTTTTTGTGGAACAAGGATTGGAAAGCATCAGTGGAAAGGAGAAATTGTTTTCCCATATTAACTCTTACAGGAGAGAATTTCCCTTCCTAGGGGTAGATTTCATCTCACTTCCTGTTGTCTCCTTCCGTTTGCAAGTAGGAGTCGTTTGTAAGTTAGATGTTTGAAAGTAGGGTCCTGCCCTATATACTCAGCAGAAATTTGGGCCTTAGGTGTTGCTGTGGCCACAACACTGTAAGCCCTCACAGGGCCCTGCTGTGAAATATTAGATCAAGAATTGTAATTACATGCCCCTGTTGAACAGGAGCTGAAAAATTAGGCCTTAGGCACTGGTGCTGGTGCCACAACACTGCAACCCCTCACAGACACTCTAGTTGGAACGCAGGAACGAGCCCTGCTGCAAATTATTGCTTCAAAAATTGTAATTACACGCCCCTGTTAGACAGGGGCAGAAAAATTGGGCCTTAGGCACTGGTGCTGGTGCCACAACACTGCAACCCCTCACAGACACTCTAGTTGGAACGCAGGAACGAGCCCTGCTGCAAAGTATTGCATCAAAAATTGTAATTACACGCCCCTGTTAGACAGGGGCAGAAAAATTGGGCCTTAGGCACTGGTGCTGGTGCCACAACACTGCAACCCCTCACAGACACTCTAGTTGGAACGCAGGAACGAGCCCTGCTGCAAAGTATTGCATCAAAAATTGTAATTACACGCCCCTGTTAGACAGGGGCAGAAAAATTGGGCCCTAGGCACTGGTGCTGGTGCCACAACACTGCAACCCCTCACAGACACTCTAGTTGGAATGCAGGAACGAGCCCTGCTGCAAAGTATTACATCAAAAATTGTAATTACACGCCCCTGTTAAACAGGGGCTGAAAAATTGTGCCTTAGGCACTGGTGGTGGCGCCCAGAACCAAAAATGTTCTTACAAGCTATCAGCGTGATGATTGAGGAGGAAGAGGATAATTACTCAGGGATAGTCACTCAGCATCAGCATAGGCAGTCTTTGAAGGGATCTGAGATTTCAAAAAAAATTATTCGGTTACATCAGCATCAGGTGCTTGGTAGCTGGTGGTGATCCAAGACTCATTCATTTTTATGAAGGTCAGCCGATCGACCGAGTCGGTGGACAGACGCACCCTGTGATCGGTTACCACGCCTCCAGCAGCACTGAATGTGCGTTCCGAAAGAACGCTGGATGCAGGACAGGCCAGTAGCTCAATTGCATACTGTGCAAGCTCTGGCCAGTGATCCATCCTCAAGACCCAGTAACCCAGAGGATTTTCGATGGGAAAGGTGTCCAAGTCTGATCTTGCCCCTAGGTATTCCTGCACCATGTAAAACAGACGCTGGCGATGGTTGCTGGAACCGATCATACCTTGGGGCTGCGGACCAAAAAATTGTCTGAACGCATCGGTCAGACGGCCACCTTCTCCACCGCTCCTTCTTTGACTGACCGAAGCCTCAGCAACACGTTGTCCAGAAACAGGAGTTTGTAACCTCCCAGTCTCTGGGAACGCGTTGCACAGACCTTTCTGCAAGGCCTCCCGAAGATGTTTCATCCTCTGCTCCCTCTGCGATGGCAAGATAAGGTCCGCAACCTTACCCTTGTAACGTGGATCAAGGAGGGTTGCCAGCCAGTATTGGTCCTTCTCCTTGATACCACGAATACGAGGATCCTTACGCAGGCTTTGCAGGATCAGGGAGGCCATGCAGCGTAGGTTTGCTGAGGCATTCGGTCCGGAGTCCTCTGGGTCACTAAGAACGACATGGTCCGCAGCCACCTCCTCCCAGCCACGTACAAGTCCATGTGTTTCTTGGGACTGATCCCTTAAAGACTGCTGCTGATGCTGAGTGCCAGGCTCCACCTCCATACTGACACAATCTTCCTCCTCCTCCTCTTCCTCCTCGTCCTCTTCCTGTGTGATCGGCGGGCACGCAGGAACACTGTCTGGATAAAGGGGGCCTTGAGAGCTAAGGAAGTCCTCCTCTTCCTGCCTCTGTTCTGCCTCAAGTGCCCTGTCCATTATTCCACGCAGCGTGTGCTCCAATAGGTGGACAAGGGGGACAGTGTCACTGATGCATGCACTGTCACTGCTCACCATCCTCGTGGCCTCCTCGAATGGTGACAGGACAGTGCATGCATCCCTGATCATGGCCCACTGGCGTGGGGAAAAAAAACCAAGCTCCCCTGACCCTGTCCTGGTGCCATAGTCGCACAGGTACTCATTGATGGCCCTCTGCTGCGTGTGCAGCCGCTGCAGCATGGCCAACGTTGAGTTCCACCTGGTGGGCATGTCACAGATTAGGCGGTTCTTGGGCAGGTTAAACTCCTTTTGGAGGTCCGTCAGCCGAGCACTGGCATTATATGACCGGCGGAAATGCACACAGACTTTCCTGGCCTGCCTCAGGACATCCTGTAAGCCCGGGTACCTGCCCAAGAACCGCTGCACCACCAAATTAAGGACGTGAGCCAAACAGGGCACATGGGTCATTTGTCCCTGTCGGAGGGCAGAGAGGAGGTTGGTGCCATTGTCGCAAACCACCATTCCTGCCTTAAGTTGGCGTGGCGTCAACCACCTCTGAACCTGCCCCTGCAGAGCTGACAGAACCTCTGCCCCAGTGTGGCTCCTGTCCCCCAAGCACACCAGCTCAAGCACCGCATGGCATCTTTTGGCCTGCGTACTTGCGTAGCCCCTTGAACGCCTACGGAGCACCGCTGGTTCCGAGGAAGAGGCCATGGAGGAAGAAGAAGAGGAGGGGGTGGAGGAGAGAGGTGTGTCACAATCAGCATTTTGGAGGCGTGGTGGCGGAACAACCTCCAACACTACTGCACCTTGTCCTGCATCCTTCCCAGCTGCCAGCAGAGTCACCCAATGCGCCGTGAAACTTAGGTAACGTCCCTGTCCATGCCTGCTGGACCATGAGTCAGCGGTAATATGCACCTTACCGCTGACCGCCCTGTCCAGCGAGGCATGGACATTGCCTTCCACATGCCGGTAGAGAGCCGGAATCGCCTTCCGTGAGAAAAAGTGGCGTTTGGGTACCTGCCACTGAGGAACCGCACATTCCACAAACTCACGGAAGGGGGCAGAGTCTACCAACTGAAAAGGCAGCAGTTGAAGTGCTAGCAATTTTGCCAAGCTAGCATTCAACCGCTGGGCATGTGGATGGCTGGGAGCAAACTTCTTTCGGCGGTGCAGCAGCTGGGGCAGGGAAATTTGCCTGGTACAATCTGACGTCGGTGTACCAAAAGCAGATTGCCCACAAGTACTTGGCTGTGACACACCTAATTCTACACCTTCATTCCTCTCACTGCAGGTCTCAGAGAGGACTGAAGGTCTAGTGGGGTTGGAAATCTCAGCTGATGAGGAGCAAGGAGAGATCCTCTTTGTTCTTTGGTGTGGGTCTTTTAGATACGCTTGCCAACGAACTGCATGGCAGGTCAACATATGTCTGGTCAAGCATGTGGTACCCAAGCGGGAGATATTTTGGCCACGCGAGATACGCTTGAGACATATGTTGCAAATAGCAGCGGTGCGATCTGATGCACTCGTCTCAAAAAAGGCCCACACCAAAGAACTTTTTGAATAACGCGCAGAGACTGCAGCGCCCTGCACATGTGGAGCTTTGGGGTGTGATGCAGTCAATGTGCTGCCCTTAGGCTGGCCCCTGGAGGGCATCCTGCCTCGTTGGTGATGTGCTGCCGCCTCCTCCTCCTCCTCCTCCTCCTCCTCCTCCTCCTCTCTCCTATCAGGCACCCACGTTGAGTCAGTGACCTCATCATCCCCTCCCTCCTCATCACTGGAGCAAACCTGGCAGTATGCTGCAGCAGGGGGAGCATGACTGCCAGATTGCTGTCCTTCTTGGGCACCCCCTCTGTCCGCGCTCATGTTACTGCCTTCATCGAGCTCAGTATCGTCATCAGAGCCTTCCAAACGCTGGGCATCCTCCTGGAGCATGTACCCAACACTGTGGTCAAACAGTTCGAGGGAATCCTCATGAGGACATGGTGGAGCTAGGGAAGGAGTCACTGATGACATTGAGCTGAGGGAAGAGGCCGCTGCTTTGCCAGACAAAGCACCCTGGGCATGGGTGAGAGAGGATGAGGAGGATGAGGACAGCTTGGTCATCCACTCGACCAAGTCTTCCGCATGTTGCGGCTCAACATGGCCAGCTGCCGAAAAAAAGGCCAAGCGTGTCCCATGGCCACGTGCTGATGAGGATGCACCGTCTCCACGACCAGCACTAGACACAGAGCCTGCTTGCCCTCTCTTATTGGCTTGTGACTGTCTGCCTCTCCTTCTTGGCCTTCCAGACATACTAATGGCCTGTAGCTGCACTAAGCTGGGATAGAACACCTGTAATTTTCTTCAAGTAGCTTTATATACTGTAACCAGACAAGCCTGCCTGTCAGTAGGAAGATAACAGGAACGGATCTAGCTGAACACTGTGAGCAGGACGCACTGTACTAAATGTAAATAGTCTAGCTGCCTGACCGTGGTACTAATAGGATCAAATAGAACACCTGTAATTTTCTTCAGGTAGCTTTATATACTGTAACCAGACAAGCCTGCCTGTCAGTAGGAAGATAACAGGAACGGATCTAGCTGTACACTGTGAGCAGGACGCACTGTACTAAATGTAAATAGTCTAGCTGCCTGACCGTGGTACTAATAGGATCAAATAGAACACCTGTAATTTTCTTCAGGTAGCTTTATATACTGTAACCAGACAAGCCTGCCTGTCAGTAGGAAGATAACAGGAACGGATCTAGCTGAACACTGTGAGCAGGACGCACTGTACTAAATGTAAATAGTCTAGCTGCCTGACCGTGGTACTAATAGGATCAAATAGAACACCTGTAATTTTCTTCAGGTAGCTTTATATACTGTAACCAGACAAGCCTGCCGGTCAGTAGGAATTTAACAGGAACGGATCTAGCTGAACACTGTGAGCAGGACGCACTGCACTAAATGTAAATAGCAGGAACGGATCTAGCTGAACACTGTGAGCAGGACGCACTGCACTAAATGTAAATAGCAGGAACGGATCTAGCTGAACACTGTGAGCAGGACGCACTGCACTAAATGTAAATAGCAGGAACGGATCTAGCTGAACACTGTGAGCAGGACGCACTGCACTAAATGTAAATAGCAGGAACGGATCTAGCTGAACACTGTGAGCAGGACGCACTGCACTAAATGTAAATTGCAGGAACGGATCTAGCTGAACACTGTGAGCAGGACGCACTGCACTAAATGTAAATAGTCTAGAAGATAACAGGAACGGATCTAGCTGAACACTGTGAGCAGGACGCACTGCACTAAATGTAAATAGCAGGAACAGATCTAGCTGAACACTGTGAGCAGGACGCACTGCACTAAATGTAAATAGCAGGAACGGATCTAGCTGAACACTGTGAGCAGGACGCACTGCACTAAATGTAAATAGCAGGAACGGATCTAGCTGAACACTGTGAGCAGGACGCACTGCACTAAATGTAAATTGCAGGAACGGATCTAGCTGAACACTGTGAGCAGGACGCACTGCACTAAATGTAAATAGTCTAGAAGATAACAGGAACGGATCTAGCTGAACACTGTGAGCAGGACGCACTGCACTAAATGTAAATAGCAGGAACGGATCTAGCTGAACACTGTGAGCAGGACGCACTGCATTAAATGTAAATAGTCTAGATAGAAGATAACAGGAATGGATCTAGCTAAACTGAATACAGTGTATATATATATATGCAACACCTGGGATGCATATATATACACAATACACTGTAAGTGCAGCTAACTGACTGACTGTTCTGCCTAATCTATCTAACTCAAATCAAATGACACTGTCTCTCTCTCTCTCTATCTCTCAGCACACCGGAACACACACTACACAGGGCCGCCGTGCAGGCGGCCTTATATAGTGTGGGGTGTGTACTAAATCCCCTGAGCCATAATTGGCCAAAGCCACCCTGGCTTTGGCCAATTACAGCTCTCTCTACTGACGGCGCTGTGATTGGCCAAGCATGCGGGTCATAGTGCATGCTTGGCCAATCATCAGCCAGCAATGCACTGCGATGCCGCAGTGAATTATGGGCCGTGACGCGCCACACGAATTTAGCGCGAACGGCCCATAACGTTCGCAATTCGGCGAACGATCGAACAGCCGATGTTCGAGTCGAACATGGGTTCGACTCGAACACGAAGCTCATCCCTACTCCTCAAATATAAAGCAAAATCTGGAAAACATAAAAAGATAAAAATAGCATGATTTCACAACTTAGCAGAAGTATGATTGATATCACTGACCTTATCTCAAGGGGACAGCAAGGACTGGTGGTCTTAGCCAGATTTACAGCTCTGGATCAGTAGTCCGCAACACCCAGAGATGCAGGTGACAAGCAACCTGGACAGGAAACTTAGGTGAGTATAACTTGTTTCACCAGGTAAGCACAGTAAAAAGTCTGTCAGAATTGGTTAGGGGTTGGTGGGAAGGAGGGGAGGGAGAGGGGTACTTTTTAGCCTGAAGTGGGGTTTTAATCTATAGTAATGTTTTACCACTACTTTTAGTACTAGTTTAAGAACCTGGCTGTCACGTACCTTGCAGCGGAGCCCGAAATGATGAGGGTGGCCTCTTCCTCGGTTCTGGCCCAAGCACCCCTGGTGGTGGGTACAGGGAGTGCGAAGGCAAAGAAAGGGTGCAGGTGCCTGCAGGCAGGAGGCTGGAACTTGGAGATACAGGAACCTCTGCTGAGGAGATGTGGAAACTGATCACCAGACTTGTTCAGCGGGAGCCAGATCAGGATCAACTGCAGAATCAGGAACAGGCAGGAGTCGACAACAGGTTGGCAGCAGGGTACCGAATCAGAAGGCAAAACCGTAGTCAGAAACAGGCAGAGGTTGGCAACAGATGGGCAGCGGGGTACAGAATCAGAAGGCAGAGCCGTAATCATAAGTCCAAGCCAAGGTCAGTATTGCAGGTAGAGGCAGGTTCAGCAGGCAGGGGAGATCCAAGAGAATGGTCTGAAGCTGGGTTTTCAGGAACAAGGTCAATCAGGCAGAGTAACAAAAGGAACACAGGAACAAGCTGGAGACAATCCAGCACTGATGCTAGGCAGACTCACTGTTTATATAGGGTGCTGTGTGCCAGGATTCGCGCCAGCGTACGTAGCACGTTAGCACATTGGCGCATGTGCGTTAGCACATTAGCGCTTTGGCACTCGCGGGTGCGCATTAGCGTGCACGTTCGCATGGAGGTGCCATTGTGCATGCCCACCCTGGATCTCATTTGTCTCTGGCTACAGTTCCGTGCATGCACATTAGCATTAGCGGAACGAGGATTGGCAGCCGCTGCACGGAGACGGATGCTTGCTGTGTGAGTTCTCTGACACTGGCCTTCTAACACAAAATTTCCTAAGGGCTCTCTGCATTTAGCCACATAACATCTGAAAAGTTTGCAGGTGAAAATTACATGAGAAGTGGGTACTAGAAGACTTTCCTTTGCCAGGTGCTGTAGTTGTGGCTCTGAATAGGTTGCAGATAGCTATATAATGTTCCTTAGCGGTCCTTGATGCTGATCCCACTCTGATCGAAATCTGTATGTGGGAATATGTCCACTCAGGGCAGCAGCTCAATATATCTTTATTGTACTGGCCTAGGGGTAAATCCACCCATGCCCCCGGCCTAAATTCGCCTAAATTTCACTATTTGGCTACAATATCCAAAGGTGTCAAAAATGGGAAGCAGGGCAGTTGGTCTTTGGTTTTGTGTCAAAGCAGGCGGTGCAGAAAATATTTTACAGGAACAAGAAAAAGTGAACCATACCACGTATTAAATAGAGACTAATGTGCCACAGTTGGTGAAGAAACTAAAGCTAAATAGATGCTAGAAAAGAAATTTACACAGTTATGGTTAGTTTTAAAAATATGTGTGTTGATCTGCAAACTGCAAAACTGTACAGGCAAGGCAGCCTAAGAATATATTTTTTTAAATAAAAGCATCTAAAAAGGAACAATGGGAAATATTCCCAAAGCAAAGTACAGAAAGATTGTTTGGAGGCTGTGCTTTCCACCAAAGGAGGAATGTTTGCATGAATGAATGTGAATGTTTATGTTTTAGTTTTTTTTTAATATAATCTGTTAAGTTAAATGGTAATTGTGAAATAACATTTGCGGAAATGTCATATTTAAATCTGTACCCTGCAGAAATTGTTTTACTTTTAACTGGGGAAATCATTAAACTATCTAATCTGAACAGGGGTGCCTAAACATTTGCATATTGAATACATGGGCCATAGATCCCCTTTAAATGTCCCTTTATTTCATGGCAGCAGACATAGGCCTATCTTACATGTTAGGCAGTAGCAGAGAACCAGAGAAAATCATTGCACTGTAAAAAAAAAAAAAAACAATTAAGGTGTGCTTCTGCTCACTGAAATGTAGTCTGAACCAGTTTGAAGTCTAAGTTAGCTCTGACAAAACTTTTTTTAAATCAGTACAAGAGACAGTACTTACAATCAGTGTGGTGTGTCCCTCATGTGGCTGCCTGGATATTTAGTTGAAATGTTCAGTTCTCTGACCTACTCCCTCCTTATGCTGCAAACCTTGACACCTAAAGATTACAGCTGCAGGCTGCAGCTGTAAACTTTAGGTGTCAAGGGGTTTAATATGAGCCAAGGGACCAGTCATATTCACTCGCCAAGAGTGCCAGCTCTGCCTACCCTTTCCACCCTCCTCTATTCATAGAAGCTGTACTATAGCTTTCATCGATGAAAAATGCTTTATGAATAGAGTGGACCTTTTATTTATCTGCCAATCCTCAATTCACAGAGCATTTTTCATTCATGGAAACTATATGGGAGCTATATGGGAGTGCATATTACAGGTCCCTCTGTTTGTATTAACATTAAGGTGTACTTCTTAAAAATTAAAAAAATCTTTTTGGGTTTTTGATAGTGTAAGAAATGGTTAGAACCCTTAGCAAATGTTTTCTGTCTGGGTTCTATTGGGGGGATTTCACTTTACTTCCTGTCCTGAAGACAGAGACATTGAGAAGTGTGACAGACCTAGCCGGGAGAGAGACTTTTGGAGGGGACTGTATGCTAGCCTCTTGCCGATCGATCGGGGGCCCTTACATTTGGGGGAACGGTGCTCTTTGTGAGCTGTATGCCTGGGGACCCTGGATTTGCCATATTGGAATAGTGGCTGATTCATAATGCTGGGACAGATGCTGTTAGGAGATGCTGATGTAAATTCCAACACCTGTCTGTCTATTGTCTGCTAAAATGTGTATTGTAAATAAGTGTACTATGGGATCTAAGAGTCATTAGATCCCCATTGTTATTTGTGTTAATTAACTCTGCTATTGTGTGAAGAAGAGTCTATGTTGATTGTGATAATGTTGATTGGATTTTCTGAACTATAAGACGGCCAGTCTGGCCTAACGGTCATGTCTGAGTCATCTAGGCTGTCTAAAGGGATTAGTTAATTAGCTCATGTTAATTAGGTTAATTAGGTTACAGCTGTATTGTTAGAGTAATATGAGCAGGAGGTCTGCACCTCCACTTTGAGTGTATAAAAGCCTGTATTTTGTCAATAAAGATAGATTCCTGTTTGAACTTACATACAGCCTGCCTGGTGTTTGTTCTGAGCTATCACAACTGGACTAGAATGGCACAGAGCTGAATTTCTAGTCCCGGAGCATCGGATGACCGAACCATCAGACGTTGCAATCTGATTCAATAGCTGCAGAGGAGTGTCGGGAGAGTGGAACCGAGAGAGCAAGGGGCTCGTTACATTGGTTGGCAGCCGTGGGATTTGCTCTCCAGTTACTGGGACACTCCAAACCAGCCTGCAGGAGAGCCACGCTGAAAGACTTACTTGAGAGCCATGGAGGGAATGGTGGGATCGTGCTTCCTTGCCGTGAACACATCCAAACCATCACCTGGATCCAAGGTAGCAGGATAGCAGGAGAGGAGAAATACCAGCCACCATGGATGAGGAATTCAGAAGGAGGTTGCGAGAGGAGATACAGCACAGAGGACCAGTATCAGAGCAGGTCCTGCTAGGATGGTTTGATTCTGTCCGCTGTGAGCTCTGGAAGGAAGCGCTAGCCCGTGAGCAGCGACACCAGGGAAAAGTTCTCCCCTCCGTCCATGGGAGGTACTGGTCGCAGTATGAAGTGTGAATGCTGTTTTTGGGGGAACAGCCGAACCAGGAGTGGACAGCCAAGTTAAGCAGGCTGATCCGGGCAGAAATGCGGTTGGACGAGAGCTACAGAGCCCTCCAGTGGTATGTAGCCCAAGTGTGCCCATGGACAGCGGATGACAGCCCCACGGAAGGCTTTGACTATGATGGCCTGGGATTGTTATACTGGAGGCTGTCCAGGGACCCTGACTTTGGAAGTGATCGGGAGTGGCGTTTGAAGGAAATAATGGAGCACAGAGAGCGGAGACTGAATGTCTCAGAAGTGCACTGGGCACTGGAAGATTTGGAGTTTCTGGCCGTTCAGGAATGGGAGTTGGAGATTGCCTACAAACAGCTGTTAGACTCTGCTCAGCAGCAGGGTGGTGCTCCCTTTGCCTGGGACTATCAGGAAATACCAGTTGACAACTCTGAAATCCTGGCTGAAGAGTTGACAATGTGGCAGAGTAACGGTGTGCTTTGCCAACCTGCACCCGCAGCTATGGAGGCGGAGGTCTTATGGCGGATGCAGCAAGTGCTGACTGACCTTGATGAACCTGTTTCTGCATTGGATGATCTTGGATGGAGGAATGTGCCTGTCCAGCAGAATGCCAGAGAATCGGCAGTGGAAAATCTGAAGATTGCCGTCCCCAAACCTGAAGTGCTGACAACAGGGCAGAGCTCTGCTAACCTCTGCCCAGCACTGATAGCATCTTCTGGGTTCCACGGAGAGGAGATGGTGAACCTTTATCCCCAGACACCAGTTGCAGAGACAGGGGATTTGATAGACTTTTCTGTGGAGGAAGAACAACCTGGTGAGCCTCCAGCAGAAGAAGAGCTGTTATTAGGGCCAAACTTCACTGTGCTTTGCCCAGCACCAACAGAAGTATCTGTGAAGTTACAAGGAACTTCCCCAACTGAAACTCTGGCAACCGGACAGAGGGTCCAAGACCTCTGCCCTACACCTGCGGCGGTTCCGGAGGCTCAGGGTGAGAAGGAGGTGGTCACTTCCCAGCAGCAGATCAGGATACAGGGGGAGAAGGGAGAGGAGGTGTTCGTCGTCCCTCCCCAACAGTTAGCCGGAGCAGATGGTATGGGGTTTCCAGCAGAAAAACTGGCAACAGGGCCGAGTACTGCTGGACTTTGCCCTCAACTAACAGAGCAGGGATGTCCTGTGAAGGTGGATGGGACTTCAGTCTCCACCTGTATACCCCAGGGATGCTGGGCAGTCGGCCCAGATCCCCAACAGCATGACGGAATGAGCCCAGACACCCTGTCTTCTCTCCAGCGGCAGAAAGGACTCCAGGGAGAAGGGCCAGTCCAGGCCTCTCCCCAGCGGCAGATATGTTCTCTGAGAGAGGCAGAGGTTGGCTGGGTGAGTAATACTTTGTTTGGAGCAATTTGTTTGGGGTACTGTGTGGCTACAGGCATTAGAGGACTGGAACTACTGACTAACTTCGGAGTCAACCCGTCTGGTGTCTCCTCCTGTGTTAGTCTCCTGCCAAAAGGGTAGAAACGTGACAGACCTAGCCGGGAGAGAGACTTTTGGAGGGGACTGTATGCTAGCCTCTTGCCGATCGATCGGGGGCCCTTACATTTGGGGGAACAGTGCTCTTTGTGAGCTGTATGCCTGGGGACCCTGGATTTGCCATATTGGAATAGTGGCTGATTCATAATGCTGGGACAGATACTGTTAGGAGATGCTGATGTAAATTCCAACACCTGTCTGTCTATTGTCTGCTAAAATGTGTATTGTAAATAAGTGTACTATGGGATCTAAGAGTCATTAGATCCCCATTGTTATTTGTGTTAATTAACTCTGCTATTGTGTGAAGAAGAGTCTATGTTGATTGTGATAATGTTGATTGGATTTTCTGAACTATAAGACGGCCAGTCTGGCCTAACGGTCATGTCTGAGTCATCTAGGCTGTCTAAAGGGATTAGTTAATTAGCTCATGTTAATTAGGTTAATTAGGTTACAGCTGTATTGTTAGAGTAATATGAGCAGGAGGTCTGCACCTCCACTTTGAGTGTATAAAAGCCTGTATTTTGTCAATAAAGATAGATTCCCGTTTGAACTTACATACAGCCTGCCTGGTGTTTGTTCTGAGCTATCACAACTGGACTAGAATGGCACAGAGCTGAATTTCTAGTCCCGGAGCATCGGATGACCGAACCATCAGATGTTGCAATCTGATTCAATAGCTGCAGAGGAGTGTTGGGAGAGTGGCACCAAGCGAGCAAGGGGCTCGTTACAAGAAGCCTTTCCAAAGTGAGGGAAAATCCTTTCTCCAATAGGTGTCTCCACTGAAAGTTTCCCTTTTACCTCTTATTCTGGAAATGCTGTAAAATTTTCCTTTTTTTTCCTGTGCCAGTACAACAGGTCAGCAGGACAAATAAGGAGGGTGAAACTCACCAGTGCAGACACAAACAGCAATTATAGTCTGACAGAGTCTGTGACCCTTATACGCTCTATCCAATACTTTAAAAACAATTCTGACTAAAAATATACAAGATTCTCCATAGATTGTATACAAGTCTTCCTCATATTATTTCCCCCTGCTGATTAAATGTTCTTAGCCTATAGCGTAAAGTTATTTTTTTTCTATGTTGAATGTTCTTATACCTGCATTTCTCTTAGGATCAAATGTAGGAGAATGTTATAGGTATTATTTGTTACACTAGCACAAATGTTGGGACATTGACCACATAATGGTATTTGTGTTACTTTATGGCTTCTTTAAAGTGTAACTAAAAGCAAAACTTTTTTTTCACTTTAGGTAGGGTAAGGGAGGGTTATAACCCCTGTGAGTTTCTTTTTTACCATCGCTATCCCAATGGGGAGATTTCCCTTCACTTCCTGTCCAATAGCCAAAACAGGAAGTGAGAGGAAATCCCTCCAAAGTGAAGGAATCCTGGTGTGTCACCAGGGTCACCAGAACTAGTGTCCCCATTGGAAGATTTCCCCTCTGCTACTGTTCTGATGTGAACTCAAAAGTTGGGTTTTTCCTTTTACTTTCACTTCTGATGATGACGGTAAACAGGACAAACAGGGTAAATCTCCCTAACGGAGGCACAGATGGCAATAAAAACCATGACACACACAAGAGATAGAACTAAAGGTTCCAGCATTCACACACATACACAAATTTCTCTCTAAAATCGCTTACATTTTCCCCATTTGTACACAACACATGCATATCATTCTTTCACTTTCTTTTAACTCTTTAATATTTCCCTGCTTAACTTCTGCTTTCCTTATTTTGTTCTGTTATCCTTTGCATCCCATGTATTGTAATCCCATACTTCACATACTCTAGCTTCTATTATCAGACGGGCAGCCATAGTGCCACTTCCCCTGATCTCCCTGTCAAGATCAACGGCTCAACTATCAACCCATCTCCCCACGCCAAGGTCCTAGGTGTAATCCTGGACTCTGAACTAACCTTTCGACCCCACATTCTATCACTATCCAAAGCTTGCCGCCTCTGTCTTCGCAACATCTCCAAGATACGCCCCTTCCTAACCAATGACACCACAAAGCTTCTAATCCACTCCCTGGTCATCTCCCGCCTTGACTACTGCAACTCCCTCCTCATTGGTTTACCTCTAAATAGGCTATCCCCACTTCAGTCCATCATGAACGCTGCGGCCAGGCTCATCCACCACACAAACCGCTCAGCGTCTGCTACACCCCTCTGCCAATCCCTCCATTGGCTGCCACTCAGTCACCGAATTAAATTCAAGATACTAACTATAACTTACAAAGCCATCCACAACCTGGCCCCTAGCTACATCTCTAACCTAGTCACAAAATACCAACCTAATCGTTCTCTTCGCTCCTCCCAAGACCTCCTGCTCTCAAACTCCCTTGTCACCTCATCCCATGCTCGCCTTCAGGACTTCTCCAGAGCCTCCCCCATCCTCTGGAATGCTCTTCCCCAATCCGTCCGATTTTCTCCTACCTTATCCACTTTCAGACAATCCCTGAAAACTCATCTCTTCAGAGAAGCCTATCTGGCCCCCACCTAACAACTGTACATTTATCTTCTCAATCAGCACATCACCCACAGCTATTACCTCTTGTATCTCTTAACCTTCCCTCTTAGATTGTAAGCCCTAAGTGAGCAGGGCCCTCTGATTCCTACTGTATCAAATTGTATTGTATTTGTACTGTCTACCCTCAAGTTGTAAAGCGCTACGTAAACTGTTGGCGCTATATAAATATTGTATAATAATAATAATAATAGTGCTCATCCCATCTTCCCTCTCTGACAACATATAAAGTATTCAGTTTTAACTCTCATTTCTCTGTTTTAACTTAACTAGTTGTAGTGCTTGACCCCAAATTCATCCCACAACTTAACATCAAAATGTCCCTTTCTTTCTAGTGTTAATTATCACCCTTGATCCATCCTGCTCACATAGATAGCTGTTTCTCTAGCTGTTTACTCTGCATGATTCTTAGTCCCTGTGGACTTTGGTAACCCAGTTACCCATTGTGGATCCCTGTCCACTTTAACCATTAGACCCCTTTCACACCAAGGCGCTTCAAAAACACCCTAAAAACGCCATAGTGTTATTACCGTGTTTTTACAGGGTTTTAGGGGCGTTAGTGGTAAAATTAACGCAACGCTGCAGGTGTTTTAACAGCGTTTTTCAAGCGTTATTGAAGCCTGGGCGTCAAAGAACAACTCCACCTCCCTACATCACTTCCTGTGTACTTCCTGGTATCTCGTTGAGGTGAAAGAGGGTAAATAAAGAAGATGGAGTTCATGGAGCTGTTTTTGTTATTTGTGCTACTCTTTTGGGAGCATATCCACCAACAGAGGCAGCACCGTCGCTATTGGGTTCATCCCATCCTCCAAGCGCACACCTCAATTGGACAATTTGCATTGCTATACGAGGACTTGAGAGTGCACCCAGACAAGTTAAAAAATTATACTCGGATGAGCATTGCAACGTAAGTATCTATATCCTAATTCCACTCCCACATCCCTAACCCCGCTCCCACTAGTCCCAAATCCCTAACCCTAATCCCATCCCTAACCCCGCTCCCACTAGTCCCAAATCCCTAACCCTAATCCCAACCCTAATCCCACTCCCACTAGTCCCAAATCCCTAACCCTAATCCCAACCCTAATCCCACTCCCACTAGTCCCAAATCCCTAACCCTAATCCCACTTCCACTAGTCCCAAAACCAGAACCCTAATCCCGCTCCCACTAGTCCCAAATCCCTAAACCTAATCCCAACCCTAATCCCGCTCCCACTAGTCCCAAATCCCTAACCCTAATCCCACTTCCCAAAACCAGAACCCTAATCCCACTCCCACTAATCCCAAATCCCTAACCCTAATCCTGCTCCCACTAGTCCCAAATCCCTAACCCTAACCCTAATCCCACTTCCACTAGTCCCAAAACCAGAACCCTAATCCGGCTCCCACTAGTCCCAAATCCCTAACCCTAATCCTGCTCCCACTAGTCCCAAATCCCTAACCCTAACCCTAATCCCACTTCCACTAGTCCCAAAACCAGAACCCTAATCCCGCTCCCACTAGTCCCAAATCACTTTGATGGTCTGTTTAATCATTCTGACTTTCCCACAATTTCAGTCCTGTTGTTGTAGATGCTCTCATTTCTGCTTGCATGTTTACCTTTTTGTGAGATCATGTGACTTTTCTACAGCTCAGGGCAGATTATAGGCGTTTCTCAGATGTTTTTACAGCGTTTTCAATTCATTTCAATGGAGAGGGGCGTTTTTGAAGTGCTTTTTTCAACGCCCAAAAGCTGCTCCAAAGATGCTGCTTGCAGGACTTTTCTCAACGCCCCGCCAGTGCAACGCCTCAGTGTGAAAGGGTCCATTGAGATGCATGGAGAGCGTTTTATGAGTGTTTTATGAGCGTTATTTTTAAAAACGCTGCAAAAACGCCTTGGTGTGAAAGGGGTCTTAATCTAGGGGCTCAGTATAGGCGGAACTGCATCTTCGGTTCATATATTGCACTCCTCTTGCGCTGGGCCTTACTTAATTTAATGCCCATAATGACTGACCAGTCTTCTCTATGTGTGCCTATACCCTCTTGCCTCTAAACTACTTTATCTAGCAGATGTACTACATATACCTGTGAACAGCACTATTCTTCCCTTTCTTATCTATAACACTCCGATGGACAGTAGACAGTGAAGGCATAACATTTAACCACCAATCAATACAGTTCGTTTAAGGGGAATAAAATAGGTGCCCTTTGTCCCGAAAATGCCTTACCGATCAAGGAAGTCTGATAACTCAAATGTAAGCAAAAGGCTTACCTCAGCCGGCTGATTTATCAGAAATTCCCGGATCATCTCAAGCTCCTCGTTTCGGATTCTCAGGGTCACCTGAAAATCCTCCTCCTAGGCAAAGCTCACCACCTGACCTGGACATTTTATATGACTTCAACAAAAAAAAAAAACAACAAAAAAAAGTGACTTTAGTTACACTCTAATGCCCTGTACACACAGTCGGATTTTCCAACGGAAAATGTGCGATCGGAGCTTGTTATCAGAAATTCAGAAATTCCGACTGTGTGTGGGCTTCATCTGACTTTTTCCATCGGATTTTCCGATACACAAAGTTTGAGAGCAGGCTATAAAATTTCGATTGCGTCAATTCCGACCGTGTGTGGACAATTCCGACGCACAAAGTGCCACGCATGCTCAGAAGAAATTCTGAGACGGAACTGCTCAGTCTGGTAAAGTTAGCATTCGGAATGGATATAGCACTTTCCTCATGGTGCAATGTTTGAAATAGTTTAATGCAGCGCACTCTCTTCTTCTTTATAATGCTAGAAGAATGAAATAGTTTTGCTGCTCAATATTCACACAGACTTCTCACAAACTTATTTCTTTATTATTTATTGTGATTTCATCAATATAATATTTTGATTTGTCACATCTGACGAAAAAATGATCAATGTTTTATTTTTTGGTTTGTATTTTTTTCAAGCCTGATTTTTTTTTTTTTGACCAGAATAATTTTGGGTGTGTTTTGTGTGTCAAGTTACCACAACATCATTATTATCTTGTATTATTTAATCTCAAGGAGATTGTTTGGTGTTGGTGTCTCTTGTTAATTTTACATTGTATTTTAGAAATGTACCTGCCTCCTCACAAACAAACTGTCCTTTTTGAAGGAAAACACACATAGGCAAGTATAATTGAAACAAAAATTCCTTTATTAAGGGCTCATAACCAAAGAGGGAGGCAACGCTGGAGAAACAGCAGAAATTGGCCAAGCCTTTGACCCCCAGGGCAGACATCAATTATTTAAATGCAAAATTGGTGGCCTGAGGAGTCCATATCTAAGGGAGTTCAATCTGGTCCAGAAGTCCAAGAGATCATGAAAGCAGCAGATGACATGTATGTCCCCAGGCTGTGGTCATACAAGAGCCTGCATCTTTTGTCAGACCAGACTGAACCCAGGCCATCACTCTCTGGTCTTCCTTACACACTTCCTTCCCGGCTGTGGCTCTGGTGTTGGAGGTATGGCAGGAGGAGGAGTAGGACCTGGAGGAGGAGGAGGAGGACCTGGAGGAGGAGGAGGACCACGGGCGAGCTGACAAATGTGGCTTTCGCATGTGAGTTGGCCCCTCAACCCCTTCTGTAGAGCTTCTAAAATGACAAACTCACATAAGAGGCGTTGGCCCTCCTCCATTTCCATCATTTTGCAGGCTGTTATGACAGCAAAATCCTCTTCCACACTGTGGGGTTTTCTGAGGGCCTCAGTAGCCTTCAAAAATAAGCCCATTGCAGCCTCCTCCAGGTTACTCCTCTTCCTGCCACTTTGTCTTTGAAGGTGGAGGGGAGGGACCTGGGTATTGGGCAGCCTGCTTGGCCCGGCCACCTCCTGGCTGAGACTTCCCTGTGTATGAAAAAGGGACATCGTTTTAGTTTTTGGTTCATCAATCACAATCAGAAATTAGTACTCAAAACTAACATCTATTTAACATCATTAATTTGACAACCAGAAATATTTAGAAGAATGCTATACCTGGCTCAAGCTGGGCTCCTCCACATGTTGCTGCCTGGAAGGCCCAGGTTGGACGTCAGAAGCATCAGCTGGGGGGAAGGAAGCGTGGAAGGAAGAGTGGAGAGTGCTGGCCTGGGTTCAGTCTGACCTGCCAGAAAATGCAGCCTGTCATAGTACCACAGCCTGGTGACATAAATGTCATCTGCAGCTCCTGATCTCTGGGAATCCTGGACCTTCTTGCGCTCCCTATGATAAGTGCTCCTCATGCCACCAATAAGGGCCTTCAAATAGGGGATGTCTGCTGTGGGCATCACCGGCTTCACAAATTACAGAGAATTATCCAGTGCTGCCTTCCTCTTTGTTTGGTTCTTATAATCAGGGTGGTTTACCTGCCACAGACAGGGCAGCTCCCTGAACATATTTATGAATATGCAGATAAACTCCTGATCCTTCAAGATATCCATTTTCTCTGCAAGACACAACACAAAAGAAACCCTAATGTCAGGCTAAAGTCTCATAATCTTGTCCCAATCTAGAAGCAGTATAGGCCCAATTTTAAATCTTACCTTCGTTATCACGATCGGCGCCTCTGATACTCCTTCCTCCGCTCACAGATCGTACGTACTACGCACGCGTATTGCGCTTTATATAAACTGCGCATGCATGAAACTCCGCCCCTGATGTTCTTTCTAGTCTATTCCCCGCCCCTTCTCATTTGGCGCAGTGGGGAAGAGCACATGGCGGAAACACAGCAGGTGCGTGCTAATTACAGCAATGAGGAGGAGGAGGAGGAAAGTCCGGAGCCATAAACGTCCCGAACCTGGAAGAGACAATTTAAGGCATCAAATATGTCCTTTGGGGAGATGTTGGAGATGGTCGACATACTGAAGAGGGCCGACTATGACAGGAAGTATGGACTTTACCCCAACCCCAATGTCAGAAAGGCCAGGATCATGGCGAAAGTAGTCAAGAGTCTGCACCGGAATTTTGGGGTACGACGATTGAAAGATCAACTCAGGAAGTGGTGGTCGGACCTCAAATTAAGGGAGCATGAGCAGTACAGAAGGATCAGGAGAGTGCTGCAAAAAAGTAAGTAGTTTTCCTGTGTTCCTATTCTTTATTTTTATAACGTTCAGTCTGCTCCATGTGCTTTTCTTTACTGTTGTACAGTTTAAAATGGCAACTTTCATATTCATGGGCACATTATTCGTTCGTATGAAACATTGTTCATTCGGCATAGAAAACACCATGTTTTGGACATATGCATTTGAATACATTTTTGCTAGCCTTCTCTTCAAATAATTTTGTTGTCTAGATGGGTTGTTAACTAGAATAAAATGCAAACTAGATTCTGTGTAAGGAGAGGACACTCAGCAGCTGTTTACACATCTGGACGCTGGAGCACTAGTGTGGGACACCAGAACACCCTTTTTATTAGGGGGCCCACACAGGTGCTCCAGTGTATACAATAGGGGTGTCTCCATCTCTGAAGCTTGTACAAAACAGGTAAGTATTCAAGCTTGACAAAGTAAAAAAATATTTCTTCATCTTGGAACTCTACCAAAATAGACAATTGTACCCCACTTCCAAGTTTCATATTCCTATTTCTGTCATAAAATATCTGTGTGCTAAGTATACCTATTTTTTTTTACATAGGGAAGAAAAGACTCGGAGGACATCACTCATCCGAGGAGACAACAGACCCCCCACCTCATGAGGAAGTGGAAATCCACCAAAGCCAACAGGAGGAGGAGGAGGGAGATGTTATAGAACTTGTCACCACAACAGGTGAGTGTCTGCGACCACAGGCTCAGGTAAGAGATGGATGCCGGCATATTTATAATACATGGTGGGTTTTTTTTCTATATTTTTAGGTGATCGTGATGTTGTTGATGAAGGACATTTCACCAGTGAGAGTGCCCAGATCCTGATCGGGGACATCATGGGGTGTAATAGGGACTTGGAAAACATCCAGAAAAACATCAATGATGTTAAAAACAAAATGAAGAAAATCATTGATGTTTTAGGGAGAGTTTAAAACCCCTCGAAATCTCTAATGTAGTTGGCTTTTTTTCAAAAAAAATTGTGGCACCTTTTTTGTACATAGTGTCGAAAAGCCAAATTTTGAAGATGCACACAGTGTGTCAACATGTGCTATCTGCCATCACGGGAGATCAATGTATGCTTTTGGGGGTGCAACCGCTTAATCAATAATAAAGTAGCTGAGAGGAAGGGGTTGCACCCACAAAACACGTCCCTTGATGCCCCGTGATGGCAGCTAGCACATGTTGACATTTGGCAATTTGTGTGCATCTTCAAAATTTGGCTTTTCCAGGGGTGACATCACCCCATCTGAACGAAATATCAAACACAGTTTATAAATACTCATGTCTGATATTGCCTTCAATTTCTAACAAAGTTGAACTTTGTAAATCCCAGATTTGTGTATTTCTTGTTGGTTTTAAACATGCCAGTTTTACCTTAAAAGGACATTTCTACTTTTATTAATGTGACCCTAAAATTTGTTATACAACAAACATGTTGTTTTGTTTTAAAAAACCTTTGATAAATGCACATGTGATTGTGCTTGTATTAAAAAGATTGATAATCAAGAATGTGTGGATTCTTCTTTCAATGCTCCCCAAATTTTTGATTGCTAAAATTGTTGGTTTCTGTGACAATGGGGGTTATTTCCTAAGGGCAAATCCACTTTGCACTACAAGTGCTGTTTCAGTGCAGTCTCAAGTGCACTTGTAGTGCAAAGTGTCTTTGCCTTTAGTAAATAACACCCAGCAATGCTTTCTAATGTTACACAATCACGCCATTTTCAGGACTCCCCAAATGTATGTCAGGGTCAGCTAAAAGAAAGACAAGCAGTAAATGTCAGCAAATATTTTAGTTGTTCAAATTTGTATTTTATTTAAAAAATGTCTCAGACATTGTCTGGCATATTGATGGCCCCCCTACCCGCAAAGTATTCAAGGTATCTTAGACGGACCTCACGGGCACTCAGGGGGGGCAAGCCAGGACGGCCAGCTTCAAGCACCATCAGGGTTGGTTCATTTACATGAATTCCGGATTCAGGCCCAACTGAGCCAGCATAGTTCACAGAATTTCTCCGTAAAAAGTTGTGGAGAACACAGCACGCCAGGATGATATGGTTGAGTTTATACTCCGCCATGTGTATGGTTGTAAGAAATAGGTGGAACCGGCTGGCCATTATTCCAAACATGTTCTTCACCATTCTTCTGGCTCTGGCCAGCCGGTAATTAAAAACCCTCTGGTCTGGGGTGAGGGTCCTGGGAATGGCCGCATAAGATGGTCCCCCAGTGCAAATGCTTCATCTGCAATGAAGACGAATGGGAGTCCTTCCACATTGTCTTCTGGAGGTGGCAAGTCCAAGCTGCCATTCTGGAGATGCCTGTAGAACTCCGTCTGGGCAATGACTCCACCATCTGACATCCGGCCATTCTTCCCCATGTCCACATACAGGAACTCATAAGTAGCCGACACACAGTCAACATCATAATACTATTTAACCCCTTGTAGTTGCAATAGTATGACCCCGTGTTGGGTGGTGGGATGATGTGGACGTGTTTCCCATCAATTGCCCCTCCGCAGTTAGGAAAGTCCCACCACTGGGCAAAGTGGGAGGCCACAGTCTGCCATTCCTGTGGGTTGGAAGGAAACTGTGGAGTCAAACAAGAAAATAAAATTAATCATTTTTCACATAAACATGGAAATCAGATTAGACACAAACATTCTTGGCCAACGTCAGTATTACATTTATTTTAAGGAGTATTTAAAGACAAAGGTATAAGGTCCACCTATCAGATCCCCCCCTCTCATTGGCCATTTTGTGAATTTTACGGGGGGGGAGATGTTTGGGACAGGTAACCCTCTCTACTTCATTGAGAGATGAATGCCTAAATAATGTGTATTACTTTGGTCAGCCCCTCCTTACTTACACTATTGGCAGCCCACTGGACAGGTAAGAAGTGTCATAATACAAAGATATAAATACACACTGTACACATTTTAGCACATTTTTACATTCTTCTATTACCTATCAAGATAATAATAGGATCCAAAAACTTCAAACAGTACCATTTGAAAGTATTCAGGCAGGCCCTTGCACTACATGCTTTGGAGAATTCATCCATAAATCTGACCACAAAAGAGGTAGGTATAGTGTGTATGGGTTTGGCAAAGTCAGCAGATAGAGGATTGGTATCAGCTGAGTTAGCAGTTGGGGGGGAGGGAGGGTTCCAAATGATTTTGTGACCCCAAAAAAAAACCTCTGGCACTCTGCCAGACTTTAAAGCACAAATCACAATTTTACACATTTTAGGGGGTATTTAGGGTAATGCACTACTATGAAGCTGACAAAATACATTGTTAAGTGACTACATGAGGTGAATATAGGCCCAGGAGAGCATGCTGGAGAGGTAAGTGAAGGCAAATATGTATGAAGGACAAAAATTAAAATTACCTAAAAATCCAGCATGCATGAGGACTAAGGGGACATTCACAGCATATTACAATCATGGTAATTAGGGAATGAGGAAAGAAATACAATACTTTATCAAACATTAAATACAATAAAATGTGATGTAAAAGGATAAATCTTACCTTAATATACTCCTTCTGCAGGGCCTGGATGATGGCAGAACAGGTCTCTGGGATAATGATCCCCAGAGCCTGGGGGGAGATGCCTGTCGAGAACTTAAGGTCCTGCAGACTTTTCCCCATCGCCAAATACCGCAGGGTATATGAAGATTCACCCTATTTACCATTATAACAAAAGAAAATCGTAATTTTGGGTTTTCATCACAACAAGAGTAAAGGGGTTCTCTTCCAATCGGGACACTAGTTCTGATGAAAATGGGTCCTTCACTTTGGATTTCCTCTCACTTCCTGTTTTGGCTATGGGAAAGAAAATGAAGGGGAATCGCCTTAATGAGACACATTTGTCAGAAACGAAAACTGATAGGAGTTATAACCCTCCCTTACTCCATACAAAATAAAATAAAATGCCTTTAGTTCTACTTTACTTTAAAGATTTGCAGAAAAACTTTTAAAATCTCTAACCTGTTAGGAGGTTCCTAGTGTGTATAATAGAAGATATGTATGAAATATGCACTTTTTTCGTTTATTTTATTATATCTACTCCTAATTTTATAATAAAGGCATGACCTTCTGACAGGTGACTTAACCACTTCAATACAGGGCACTTAGACACCTTCCTGCCCAGACCAATTTTCAGCTCTCAGTGCTGTCGCAGTTTGAATGACAATTGCGCGGTCATCCATCACTGTACCCAAGCTAAATTTTTATCATTTTGTTCCCACAAATAGAGCTTTCTTTTGGTGGTATTTGATCACCTCTGCGTTTTTTATTTTTTGCGAAACAAATAAAAAAAGACCGAAAATTTTGAAAAAAAATAAAGTTTTGCTTTTGTTTGTTATTAAAAATGTTGTAAATAAGTAAGTTTTCTCTTTCACTGATGGGCACTTATAAGGCGGCACTGACAGGCACTGATAAGGCAGCACCGATGAGGTGGCACCAATGAGCGGGCACTGACGGGCACTGACAATGGGCACTGATATGCGGCACTGATGGGCACTGGTAGGCAGCACTGATGGGTGGCACTGATATGCAGCACTGATGGGCATTGATAGGTGTCACTGATGGGCATTGATAGGCGGCACTGATGGGCACTCATGGGTGGCACTGGGTGGCACTGGTGGGCACTGATAGGTGACACTGATGGGCACTGAAAGGCTGCAAAGATGGGTTCTTATGGGTGGCACTGATGGGCACTGATAGGCGGCACTGATGGGCACTGATAGGCAGCACTGATGGGCACTGATACGCGGCACTGATGTGCACTGATACGCGGCACTGATGGGCACTTACACGTGGCACTGATACGCGGCATTGATAGACATCCCTGGTGGCACTGGCAGTGGTAGGCATTGGAGTGGGCACTGATTGGCAGATGCCTTTGCACTGATTAGTATTTCCCTGGGGGTCTAGGGGCATACCTGGTGGTCCAGTGTAGCTGGTTTCCCTGGTGGTCCTGGGTAGGATCTGAGGGGGGGCTGTGCTGATAAACAATCAGAACAGACCCCCTGTCAGGAGGGCAGCCAATCGGCTCTCCTCTACTCGCGTCTGTCAGACGCGAGTGAGGAAAAGCCGATCACCGGCTCTTCCTATTTACAACGTGATCAGCCGTGATTGAACACGGCTGATCACGTGGTAAAGAGTCTCCGTCAGAGACTCTTTACCTAGATCGGTGTTGCGGGGTGTCAGACTGACACCCCACAACAACGATCGCCGCGATGCGTGCCCCCGGGGGTGCGCAGTGGCTCAATATCCTGAGGACGTCATATGACGCCCAGTCAGGGTATTGAAACCACTTTGCCGCCGTCATTCTACTATATGGCGGGTGGCAAGTGGTTAATGACCATCAGGATATATTTTTTTTTTCTGGGAACCACCCAAATACAACAGCACAGTGGCTTCCTTTTCCCCCTGTGAATGTCTACATAGACCCTTGGGAGGAGATTTTCTAAGGCTGGGTTCACACTGATACAACACGACTGTTGTACGACTATCATGCTACTTTGCCCTGCTAAATCTGTCCTACATCAGTCCTACTTTGGTCCTACTTCCATCCGACTTGAATGAACAAGATAAGATTTTGCTCCGACTTTGAGATAGAACGACTTGTCCTTTGACCAATCAAAACAATCTCAGAGTGACATAAATTCTTTTTACTGCTGCTGTGATCACCATTTTAGATGTCACAAGTTGGATGGTTAGGACAAGGATCCTACTTTGGTCCGACTTCAGTGAAATTCAATGGGCTGAAGAAGGACCAAAATTGGACCAAAGTAGTGCAGGGAGCATTTTCAAAGTCAGACCGACTTGTGTCTGACCTGTTAAGATGGCTGTCATAGGGAAATATTGATTTGCACACGTCATGCGACATGAGCTCCCAATGTCAGAGCATTTGTCGTACAAGTGTGAACCCGGCCTAAAACTTGTGCACAAAGAATCTGGTGCAGCTGTAAACATCAGCTTCTAACTTTAGCTTGTTTAATTAAGCTCTGACCATAAAACCTAAAAGCTGATTGGTTCACATGCACAGCTGTTCTAGATTCTGTGGGGTCAGAGAACTGTTTGGGGTCAAAGAATTGCTGATGTTCTGCTCACTTGGTTTTTGGCACTCACTCTCTGCACATTACCCTAAAACGGTGGTTCTCAACTCCTGTCCTCAAGACCCACTAACAGGCCATATTTTAGGTATTACCTTGGAGACATGCAGACTAGAATACCGCAGTCACTGAGCAGCAAAAAATATCACCTGTGATGTATTTCAGTTATTTTGCAAACCTGGCCTGTTAATGGGTCCAGAGAACAGGAGTTGAGAACCACAGCCCTAAAACATATTAGAACTGATCACTTTAAAGTGATTCTAAAGGCAATATTTTTTTAGTTTTCAAAAAACCAATGGTTTACAAACCAAGCAGCCCAGATCCTCCCCTTCTTGGGTCTCCCACCAGTACTCCTGGCTCCTTCCCCCCTGCCGAGTGCCCCCCCATAGCAAGCGGCTTGCTATGGAAGCACTCGTGCCTGTCTCTGTGTATCCATTGAAACACAGAGTGCGGCTCGATCCCACCTCCTCTCTCTTCTCACTGGCTGTGATTGACAGCAGCAGGAGCCAAAAGCTATTGCTGCTGCCTCTTTGTCCAATAATGCCCCATACACACGATTGGATTTTCTGACGGAAAATGTTCGATGGGAGCTTTTTATTGGAAATTCTGACCGTGTGTACGCTCCATCGGAATTTCCGTCGCACAAAATTTGAGATCTGGATCTCAAATTTTCCGACAACAAAATCCGTTTGTGTAAATTCTGATCATGTGTACACAATTCTGACGCACAAAGTGCCATGCATGCTCAGAATAAATTACGAGACGGAAGCACTCGGTCTGGTAAAACTAGCATTTGTAATGGAGATAGCACATTCGTCACGCTGCAATTTTTTAAATAGTTAAATGCAGCGCATTCTATTCTTCTTTATAATGCTAGAAGAATGAAGTTGTTTTGCTGCTGATATTCACACAGAGTTCTCACAAACTGATTTCTTTATTATTTCTTGTGATCGCATGAATAATATTAATTTTGTTTTTCATCAGATCTCCATAATAATGTTTCTAATTTTTGTTTCTTTTTTTTTTTATCAATATATACATTTTTTTTCTAGTGCTCTCCATAATATTATTTCTTGCTTTGTGTGTCAAGTAACCACAACACAATTATTATCTTGTATTTTTTAACCTCAAGGAGGTTGGTTTGTGCTGGTGTCCCTTGTTAATTTGACATTGTATTTAGGAAATGTACCTGCCTACTCACAAACTGTCCTTTTTGAAGTAAAACACTAATTCCCTGTACACACGATCGGACATTGATCAAACATTCCGACAACAAAATCCATGGATTTTTTCCGACGGATGTTGGCTCAAACTTGTCTTGCATACACACAGTGGCACAAAGTTGACGGAAAATCCGATCATTCTGAACGCGGTGACGTAAAACACGTACGTCGGAACTATAAACGGGGCAGTAGCCAATAGCTTTCATCTCTTAATTTATTCTGAGCATGCGTGGCACTTTGTGCGTCGGATTTGTGTACACACGATCGGAATTTAACCGATCAGATTTTGTTGTTGGAAAATTTTATAGCCTGCTCTCAAACTTTGTGTGTCGGAAATTCCGACGGAAAAAGTCCGATGGGGCCCACACACGATCGGAAATTCCGACAACACAATCCGATCGCACTTTTTCCGTCGGAGAATCCGACCGTGTGTACGGGGCATTAGGCAAGTATTTGTGAAAAATAAATAGCCATTTATTCTGGATCATAACAAAATAAAGAGGAAGGCAGCGCTGGAGAAACTGGTAAGATTTGTGAAGCCTTTGTACCCCAGGGCACAAATCAATTATTTTACAGTCAAAATAGGTGGCCTGAGGAGTCCTTATAATAGTGAGTACAATCCGGTCCAGGACTACAAAAGATCAGGAACAGCAGCAGATGACATATCTGTACCCAGGCTGTGGTCGTACCACAGCCTGCGTCTTTTGTTAGACCAGACTGAACCCAGGCCATCACTCTCTGGTCTTCCTTACACACCTCCTTCCAGGCTGTGGCTCTGGTGTTGGAATTGTGGCAGGAGGTGGAGAAGGAGGAGGAGGACCATGGTTCAACTCACAAATGTGGTTGTGAGTTTGCCCCTCAACCCCTTATTTAGGGCTTGTAAGATCACTTCCTCACATAAGAGGCGTTGCACCCCCTCTATTTCCAGTATTTTGCAGGCTGTCATGCAAGCATAGTGCTCTTGAAGACTGGGGGAGGTTTCTGAGGGCTGCAGTAGCCTTTATAAATAGGCCAAGTGCTGCCTCCTCCAGGTTACTCCTTTTCCTGGCACTTTTTTGTGGAAGGCCGAGGGGAGGGACCTGGGATTCGGGCAGGCTACTGGGCCCAGCCACCTCCTAACTGCCACTTACCCCTGCCACCTCCTGGCTGCCACTTTCCACGGCCTGACTGAGGCTTTCCAGTGTATGAAAAAGGGACAAAGTTTTAGTTTTTGGTTCATCAATCACACACAATTTTCAGCTCATGACTATTGCAAATTGAATGTTAATAAATAGAAAAGACTATCATTCTGACCCCAGCATTTTCCATTCTTTTCAGAATCATTTGTGGCCACTACTGTCTATTGATATGTAAAACACTTTGTGAAATCAGAAATTAGCTATCAAAACTAACATATATTTAGCATCATTAATTTGACAACCAGAAATATTTTTAAGAATGCTATACCTGACTCAAGCTGGGCTCCTCCACATGTTGCTGCCTGGAAGGCCCAGGTTGGTCGTCGGAAGCCTCAGCTGGGGGGAAGGAAGCCTTGAAGGAAGACTGGAGAGTGCTGGCCTGGGTTCCCTCTGGTCTGACAGAAAATGCAGTCTGTCATAGTGTCACAGCCTGGGTACATAAATGTCATCTTCTGCTCCTGATCTCAGGGAATCCTGGACCTTCTTGCGCTCCCTATTATAAGTGCTCCTCATGCCACCAATTTTGGACGTTAAATACTTGATGTCTGCCGTGGGGATCATCGGCTTCACAAATTCAAGCAGTTTCTCCAGCGCTGCCTGCCTCTTTGTTTGATTATTAAAAAATGGGTGGTTCAGCTGCCACAGACAGGGCAGCTCCCTGAACATATCAATGAATATTCCTAGAAATTCCTTATCATTGAAGGGATCCATTTTCTCTGCAAGACACAACACAAGACAAACCCTAATTTCAGGCGAAACTCTCTTAATCTTGACCCAAGATAGGCCTCAATCTATAAGCAGTATAGGCCACTGATGCACCAAGTTAAAATTGTACCTTCGTTATAACGATCGTCACTTCCGCTACTCCATCCTCCGCTCACAGATCGTACGTACGACGCACGCTTGTTCCGCTTTATATACACTGCACATGCGTGAAACTCCGCCCGCCTCTGACCTTCTTTCTAGTATATTCACGCTCCTTCTCTTTCGGCGCAGTGGGAGACAACAGGTGCATGCAGAGGAGAGCATCAACGACGAAAGGCCAGAGCCACGAATGTCGTGATCCTGGAGGAGATTTAAGGCCTCAAATATGTTCTTTATAGAGATGGTGGACATCTTGACGAGGGCCGACTATGACGGGAAGCATGGACCTTACCCAAACCCAAATGTGAGAAAGGCCAAGATCATGACTAAAGTTGTGAAGAGTCTGCACAGGAATTTTTGGGTACGGAGCAATTGAGGAAACGATGGCCAGACCTCAAATTGAGGGAGCACCATCAGTACAGAAAGATCAGGAAACTGCTTCTAAAAAGTAAGCACTTGTCGTATGTTCACATTATTATTATTACTTGCATGCTGCTCCATGTGCTTTTCTTTACTGTTGTACAGTTTAAAATGGCAACTTTCATGTTCATGGGCACAGTAATCGGTCGTAGGAAACATTGTTCGTTCGCCCACTTATAAGATGTTTTTGGCAGATACAGGTTAACTACATTTGTTCAGGCCTATTTGTATTGAAATAAGTTTGTTGTCTAGATGGATTTGTAACTAGAATGAAATGCAAACTTGATTCAGTGTAAGGAGAGGACACTCAGCAGCTGTTTAAACATTTGGACGCAGGAGCACTAGTGTGGGACACCAGAGTCAAACTTTTTAGGGTGTCCCACACAAGTGCTTCAGTGGATACTAGGGGTCTCTACATGTGTGATACTTTAACAAAAAAGGGAAGTATTCCAACTTTAGAAAAGAAATAAAAGGTTCTTCAGGTTGGAACTCTGCCAAAACAGACAATTGCACGGCACTTCCAAGCAATGTTTCATATTCCTATTTCTGCCCTCAAATATCTGTGTGCTAAGTATACTGATTTTATTTATTCTAGAAAAGACTTGGGACATCTGAGGACACCAGGGACCCCCCACCTCCTAAAGAAGGGGAAATCCCAAAACCACAAGCAGAGGATGTGGAGGGAGACATTTATGAAGTGGGTGAAATTGTCACCACAACAGGTGAGTGTCTGAGACCACAGCTTCAGGTAATAGATGGATGCCTGCATATTTATAATACATGGTGTGTCTTTTTCTTTTAGGTGATATGGATGTTGTGGAAGAAGAATCTCATTTTACAAGTGAAAGTGCCCAGATCCTCATCGGGGAGAGAATGGGGTGCAATCGTGATTTAGAAAATATAAAGGAAAACATCAACGATGTTCAACAAAAAATGAAGAACATCATTGATGTATTAGGCAGAATATAAAACACACAAAAATTGTACCTTTTTTTTTAAAATATTTTTTAAAAGCCAAATTTTGAAGATGCACACAGTGTATCAACGTGTGCTATCTGACATCACGGGATATCAATGTACGCGTTTTGTGGGTGTAACCCCTTCCTCGCAACTCAATTATGTGAAAGGAAGGAGTTGCACCCCCAAAACACGTCCATTGATCCCCCATGATGGGAGCTAGCACATGTTGATATTAGGCATTGGATCAGGAGGGAAATCCTCAGTTTGAATCTGAGTTGTGTATGTTATGCTTTGAAACATGCCTGTTTAACCAAAAAAGGATCTTTACAATGTGAAAAAAAAATTATACATCAAAGATGTCAGTTCGTTGTGAATGTGCTTTGAGTAAAATGTTTTCTACTCAACAATGTGTGGCTTCTTCTTTCAATGCTCAATAGCAATTTTTGTAGTAAGTTTTTTTTTTTTTTTTATTTGAAAAAATATTTACCATTACAAAAACAATGAAAATTGCCAGAAGAAAAAGGAGGGTATCAACATCCCTCTTTACATTACAACACATCTTCTTAAAACAATACATCTATGTTCAAATAAAATTACAATTTTCTACCCATTACCCTCGATAACCCCTCCCCCCCACCCACTAAGTCCCCCCTGACCCAAGGTCCTTGACCCCATTCACCTCCATGCTTCCCCACCAATCAAACGTACCCATCCTCCTTCTCCCCTACCCCCCCATCCACTCTAACCACCTCTCGGTCCAGCCACGGTTTCCAGATTTTTTCAAATTTTTTATAATTACCCCTTTTCTTGTAAATATACTTTTCTTTACTTATCACCTCCCTTACCCCTTTCACCCACTCTTCTATCGTCGGTGGGTCCTTTCTCTGCCAAAACCGGGCAATAAGTATTTTACCCTGAAACAAGCAAGTCCCTCTGGCTCGCTTTGCCCTCTACCAGGCCCAGTAAGCATGCCCTGACCTCAACCCTCAGCCTAGTCCCAAACAGAATTTATGTTATCCACAATCCCTTTCCAGTATCTATAAAGCTTGGGGCAGCGCCAAAACATGTGTAAAAAGTCACCATTCTCCTCCCCACATCTTTGACATTTCCCATCGGACTTCTTGCCAAACCTGAACAACTTCAGTGGTGTATAGTCCTGTATGACCTATAAGAAAAATAGAGGTGCGAAACCACTTGTGAGGGGGAGAGGGCGATCCTAGAACCCAGTGACAGAACATATTTCCACTGGTCGTCCGATAGTGGGCCGACATCTGCCTCCCATTTAATCCTATCTTTGTTTTCCACTTCACCCTCTTGAGCCGTTCCGTTCAAACTACCATACATAACAGAGATTAAACCTTTCGTAGATACTGCATTAACCAGTTTTCTCAGAGAAGGCATTTCACACCATATTGGTGTTTTCCCACTGAATTGTGCCTTTAAGGCATGCCTAATTTGCAAGTATCTATAAAATGACCCTATTAGAGATTGCATATTCTACTACCAGTTCTTGAAATGATTTTAACCCCTCTGCATTATATAGCTGTTTCAAACAGTGTGAATACCCCTACGGTCCCATTCTTCAATATGTCCCATTTTCTTAAGCTCTCTGAGATTATTATTATCCCATAGTGGGGTGAACTCCAAAAATCCAGTATAGTCCAATAATTTATTAACGTTCACCCAAGCTTTAACCAACAACTGGGTGGTAGGACATTTGGTTTCAAATGAGTCGGCCTCCATCGCCTCTACAATTGTATCATGTTTAGTATCGTTCAACAGGATATTACATCCTGCCCCAAATCCCCCACCCCTATTGCTACCCCCCATGTGCTGTACTTGAGATGCTAAAAAGTAACAACGAGGGTCTGGCACATCCATGCCACCCTGCCCTCCCGGTCGCCGCAATGTTTGCAATCCGAACCTTGCCGTCCCATTTTTCCAAATTAGCTCTCTGAACACACTATCCAATCTTTTAAACCAGTGCTTGGGAATCCATACTGGAGAGTTGTGAAGAATATATAAAATTTGGGGCAACCAGACCATCTTGATCAAACTGCATCGCCCGGCGACCGAGAGGGGCAAACGCCCCCACACCTGGCACTTCTGCTTCAGTTTTTTCAAAAGTGGAACTAAATTTCCATCTATAAATTGTCCTGGGTTTTTTGTTATGTTAATGCCCAGATATTTTATTTGGCTTGCTACTTTAATTTAGGGTAGTTGGCATGGAAGGGGTACTGGGAGAGGATCTATTGGCAAAATTACTGATTTTTCCCAGTTGATCAATAACCCAGAGAAACGGTCGAATTCCTCAATTATCCCCATGGCTGTCTGTAGAGAACCCTGTGTATCCGCCAGGAACAACAGAATATCATCCACATACATTGCCACTTTCTCCTCCCCTTTCTTCCTTTTGAACCCCTGTATCCCTTGTGCTATCCTTAAAGCTATAGCCAGCGGTTCCACTGCCAGGGCAAAGAGCAGGGGCGACAAAGGGCACCCCTGTCTCGTTCCCCTACGCAACTGAAACCACTCTGAGCTCTGACCATTAACTCTCACCTTGGCCCTTGGGTTATTATATAGTAGGCTCAACCACCGAGCAAACCCTGGGCTGAACCGGAATTTAGCCAGCACCTTCCACATATAATGCCATTCCAGGCAATCAAATGCCTTGGTTGCATCTAGTGAAAGGATCGCTCTGTTACCGCTGTTTTCTATGGGTAGTTGCATGTTTAAATACACTCATCTTATGTTCGTACTTGTAGATCTGTCCGGGATAAACCCGGTTTGGTCAGTATGTATTATTTTGGAAATTATTTTATTCAATCTTGAAGCCAACACTTTTGTCAGAATCTTCACGTCCGAACACAATAACGAAATGGGCCTATATGATGACATATCTAAAGGGTTCTTCCCCTCTTTCAACGGGATTATTATAACTGCTTCTGTCATGGAGACAGGCAATGTCTCATTCTCCCTAGCTCCATTAAATACCTCCAGAAGTAGGGGGGAGTAAAACCTCCCCATATTTTTTAAAAATCTCTATGGGTAGGCCGTCAGGGCCCGGTGCCTTCTGATTTGACATATCCTACCCTCCATAATTCATCAAGAGACAATGGGGCATCTAGCAAGACCCGGTCCTCCTCTGCTAATGGAGTTCATTTTACATTTTCCAAAAAATTCCACATTTCCCCCTCCACATTCCTTTGTGATGAGCTATATAAATTTTTAAAATATTTTCTAAATTCTCCAAGTATTTCAGAAGTGGCTGTTTTAATTAACCCATCCCTCCCCTCAATTGCTGGTACCATACTGGAGGGGCCGTTCGCCTTAATAATCAGAGACAGAGCTCTCCCGACTCGCTCTCCTTCGCAAAAAAAACTCTGTCTCTGAAATAATCTCTTTTTTTCTGCTTTCTCCAGGAGTATTCTACTATATTCATATATACTATATACTATATATACTATATACTATACTCATCCTGCCTTTCCACCCATTTTTCATAATTGAGTGAGGTTGGCATCTCTACATACTGCGTTTCCGCCCTCTTTACTCTCTCTTTAGACTCTAGTTCTTCTACTTGTGATAGTTTTTTAGAATATGAGATATTCTGGATTAGGACTCCCCGGAGATAAGCCTTCAGGGAGTCCCACACTACCCCTAGAGAAGCTGAACCTAAATTAGAATTAATGAACTCTGTCAGATCTTTTGTTATTTTCTCTGTGTTATCCACAAGCTCGAGCCAAAAGGGATTTATTTTCCAGTCCCCTCTACTACAATACCTCCCCACCTTTATGACAGTAATTACCGGAGCATGGTCTGAAATCCCTCTCGGCTCATAAGCTATCTCTTCCACTGCATTCAGTGCTTCCTCATTGCCGAGTACCAGATCAATTCTGGATAAGGTGACAAATGTCCTGGAGTGGCATGAGTATTGTCTCTCCTCAGGGTGCCTCCTCCACCAGATATCTACCAGCCCGAACTCCTCACAGAATTGTGCTAGAGGGCTCTTAGGGGTGACACCAGAATTAGTTCTGGATGGAAACCTGTCCAAAGCATTGTTCATTGTCATATTAAAATCACCGACCACTAAGACCGGGATCCCCGAGGCATCTGTCATAAAACTCACCAATTCCTCCAGTATTTCCATACTAAACGGGGGTGGGATATAAACATTAGCTAACACATATCTCTTATTATCTATCCAGCATGAGAGAAAAACATACCATCCATATTCATCTATCTTACTCCGGCTGCAAGAGAAGACCAGGCCCGGACCTATCAGGACACTCACCCCTCTCGAGTACAGGGTGTAGGTAGAGTGAAACTGCCTCTGGTAGTATTTATGTTCTAACGTCCCAACAGTGTCCTTAACCAGGTGCGTCTCCTGCAGAGTATCTGAACCTTCCCTTTATTGGCCACAGAAAAAAATGCCTGTCTTTTGGCTCTGTCCTTTATCCCCCTGACATACCATGAACATATTCTAACCCGTTTATTAAATCTAGGGGTTTACAGCGGCCCCTTTCAACCATATTTTCCCCACCCTAATATCCTTAGAGCTCCCTGAACCCCACCTAAACTGTGCCTCTCCCAATCGTTAGTCTTACTTATTAACCCTCCTTTTACAAACCCATACACTATATCGATCTGAACCAAAACCACATCACTCAAATCCAACCATCTGTGCTTACACAAACCCATACCCACCCTACTCTTCCCCTTCCACCCCCACCCAACCTTCCCTCCCCTCCTGCCCCGCCCACCCCTCCCTCCCCTCCTCCCATATCCTACCCCCCTGCCCAATTCTGGGCTCACCCCCTGAGCTTCTATTGTGACCATTCTAACCTCCTAAGGCAAGAGAAAACCGTGCAACCGACATCCAGTAAGAGGGGAGTTATCCCCATTAAATGTGTATATAGTATTACTATTATATAATCCCCCCCCCCCCCGCAACGTGTTCACTCAAATATATGTCCCATCAAACCTGAGAAAAAAAAAGAAAAACACAAAAAGAAAAGGGAAAAAAAACCCAAAAAGAAAAAGGAGAAAAAACAAAAGGGGTCCTGTATTTGTTCAGATTTCTTCCCCCCCGCTTTAATCTTCCCTCGTTCTTCTTTAACCAGGCTAGAGTTTCTGCAGGGGTATTAAAAAACCTTGTCTCCCCCAGGGCTGAGATACATAATTGTGCAGGATAAAGTAGCGCATAATTAATTTTTAACTGCTGAAGTTCCCGTTTACATTCTCTGAATTTGGCTCTTTGTTTCTGTAGCTCAGGGGAAAAGTCTGGAAATATTAAGATCCTTGCGCCATTATGTTGAATATTTCTTATTTCTCTTGCTTTCTGAAGAACCATAGCTTTGTCCCTAAAACTTAAAAGTTTAAAGATAAGGGGCCTGGGATACATCCCTGAAGAGGGGGCTCTAGAGGCTACTCTGTGCGCCCGCTCGATAGAGAAGCTACCTGTGAATGAGTCTTTACCAAATTTCTCTTTTAGCCAGTCTTCCATAAACTTAATAGGATTGTTGCCCTCACACCCCTCGGGGAGGCCCAAGACCCTCAGGTTTCCCCTATGCATCCTGTTTTAAATACTGTCCATTTTCTGCAACAGGCGTTTAGCTGATTTATCAAAACTAAGACTTCTTGTTTTAGCGGGTGTACATCATCCTCCACCTGACTGACCCTCTCCTCAAGGGCCGTTGTTCGGGCGCCAACCACTTGCACTTCTTTTTTAACATCAAGCACTTCATTTCTGATGATTTTAAGTTGTTCCACGAAGTCAGTGATTGATAGTTTACAGTTGTTAACTGCCATGAGAATATCTCTCAGAGACGGCTCCCTTTCTTCCGCTAGCATTGACACCTCACCTCCTGCCACCAAGCCCGCACCCAGAGCAGGTTCCCCCTCCAGGGCTCCTCTCACTTCCGGGGCTGCTGATGCCGTACCTGCCACAGTCCCAGTGTCATTAACCTGTCTTCTCCTCCCAGGGTGGCTAGCATGTTGTTGCACACCCCCAGTGCTGCTGGCCTTTCTTGGTGTCTTATTTGGGGTGTGTGCAAAGCTCTCCAGTTTGGCAGCTACCTGGTTAGTTTTCTCTTTGGAGCCACGTTGCACCGAGGCCCCCATCCCCTCCTGTGCTGTCCCTTCCTCCATCCCCTTCTTCCTGGCCATATTGGCGAGACCACACCGCCCACGCTGTTTACCACAAGAAAACACAGGAATACTTGCTTCCGCACTATACAGAGTCTGTGCACCTCCCTCTTGCATTTAAATTGGCAAATATTTTTACCTTGTACTGGATATCCTCAGGCGTATAGCGTGCTTTAGGTGGGTATATAACTCACTCACCCCTCTAGCGCGGAGAGCAGTGTGTTGTAACTCGTCCTCCAGCTGGGCTCCGTGTGCCGCTCTGTCCACTGTAAGCACGTCACCCTCTCTCACCGGGATCGGCGCTAACGCCGCTGGAGCTTCCCCTAGAAGGGATTTTTTTTTTTAAACCGAGTGCCCCAGCCCCGCACGCTGCATCCGCTTGAGCCCGCTCTGCGCAGCGGTGTCGCCTTCAGGATGCTCCGGGCGTCTCCAGGTATCTCTCAGTCCACACTATGTCTCTATAACCAGCATGGGAGCGGGGACTAGGTCCGGCAACAGCGTCCTCCCTCACCTCACCATCGGTCACGCCCCCTCGAACTTTGTTCTCTAAAGTAAGTTGGTTTTTATAGTGACAATGGGGGTTATTTACTAAAGGCAACACCACTTTGCACTACAAGTGCAGTTTCAGTGCAGTTTCAAGTGCACTTTTGCAGTGCACTTGGAGTGCAAAGTGGATTTTCCTTTAGTAAATAACACCCACAGTGCTTTCTAATTTGCCACAATCATGCCATTTTCATGACTCCACAAAATTCATTCATGGTGCTGAAAATGATGAATATTTTTCTCAGTAATGCATTACATACATTAACAACAAAAACAAGGTGTGTGTAGCAGACTCACAACATAATAATAGTTTGCTGAAGAAGATATTGTCACCTCATGTATCAAATAAATTACATTTGCACTATTGAAGAAAATGTCCAAAAAGAAAAGCCCATTGGAGAACCTAGGAGACAGCTAAAAGGAACCCAGGCAGGAAATCAAAGGAAATCATATTTCAGTTTAAGTTCAAAAATTGTTGGTAAAATGTTTCTTAAACAGTTTCTGGCATATCAATGGCCCCCTACCCGCAAAGTACTGGACATACTTCTGTCTTACTTCGCGAGCGCTTTGGGGGGGGCAAGCCAGGACGGCCAGCTTCAAGCGCCGTCAGGGTTTCTTGTTGAAGTCCGGCCTCAGGCCCAACTGAGGCAACATAGTTCATTGAATTTCTCCTTAAATAGTTGTGTAGAATGCAGCATGCAAGGATTATCTGGTTAAGTTTATATTCCGCCATGTTGATTGGCGTAAGGAATAGATGGAACCAGCTGGCCATTATCCCGAAAGCATTTTCCACCACTCTTCTGGCTCTGGCCAGACGGTAGTTATAAACCCTCCGGTCCAGGGTGAGGGTCCTCATGGCTTCAAAACGGTCGGCTGGTCAGAACGAACTAACAGAAAGCACTGAAAAACAGAAAGGCCAGAGCTGAAAATCAGAAACGAGTGAACAAGAACGCAATGGAAATCAACTACGTAATTAAAATATGAACCCTCAAGCACAAACTGAAGAGCAGTAATGATCGGAGAAGTACGAGGCTGAAAAGTGTGAATCGTCTGTCACCAAACTTCTAATAACACGAGATTAGCGGAATAAGCCCAAAGGGTGGCACACTTGGTATTGAACTTCCTCTTTCTAGTGCCGTCATATGTGTTGTACGTCACCGCGTTCTTGACTTTCGCAAATTCCGACCAACTTTGAGTGACCATGTGTATGCAAGACAAGTTTGAGCCAACATCCTTCAGAAAAAAAACATGGATTTTGTTGTCGGAATGTGCGATCAATGTCCGATCCTGTGTACAGGGCATAAGAAAAGAGAGAACTGAGAGGGATGCTGCTCTCGTGCACAGTGCTGGATCAAGATCAGGCTCAAGTATATATTTAGGGGGGCTGGCTGCATGCTGAAGGTTTTTTACCTCAATGCATTCTAACCTTTTGCCTTTAAAACCAATTTAATGTCCAACTAAAGCAAGGAGAAAATTGGTAAGCTGAAGATTGGAATATCCTATGCTTTCCACACTGTACCCACAATTCCCAAATGTAACTTTGGGTTAAAAATAATCCTTTCGCAGCCATGTTGCAGTATTTACATCCTAAACTTATTGTAGAAGAAAAATACAAGCAGTAAAAAAAAGTATTGGCTTTCCTTTTAAGCCATGGATCCACATTTGGCCAGTTCAGCAGGGACTGACTGACTTTAGATACATGTATGCATTTGCACTTACCTTACAAAGCAATGCATTCCAAGAGCCAGTCTCTGGAATGATGTGCACATTGGATTGAATTCAATAAAGATGCTGTACTACTTTTCCAGTTTTATTCCCTCATGTTAATGTGTTGTGCCAAATTCTGTATCTGGTTCTGACAGCAACTCGTGCACAAAATTCAGGTAGTTAAAAAATGCATCAATTTTGCATTGTGGCACAATGCCTGCAACAGAGAAAAATACAGACAGTTCTTATCTTACAAGCTAATTAAGACCAACTCTCTTTTGGCGAACAGGAAGAGACCCTGGCAGGCAGATTTTGTGAAAGTATTTTGTGTGCATTCTAAAAGTGGCACAATGTGCACCAAATTCAAGTACAAGTTCTTGATAGGTGCAAACATTTGGCTGACTCTGCACCCCTTTTAGAATGCACACAAGACACTTTTACAAAATTTGCTTGCACCTGTCTTTATGAAATCCATGGATGGTGTGTGCTTCCAGGGGAAGGGGGAAAGGGTGCATACTTGTTGGCTGAAAGAAAGAGGGAAGCTAAACACTGATATGTTAGTATAAATCCACACACCATCTTCATTGATATGGAACCCTACCATTACAGCAGCCATCATGTAGAAGTATAGCATCCAAATTTATTTTGAAATTCTTTTACTTTCAAGGTAAACGTTTTATTTGTAGTACAATACCACAATTTACCCCATTGGCCTAGACAGCAGTGGGAGCCATCGTCATTGTCAATCACAGCCAGTGAGCCAATGAGGAGAGAGGGGGGCAGGGCCAACCCAAGGATCTGTGTGTAAATGGACACACAGAGTCTCAGCTCAGGAACGAGCCTGCTTGGGTTCCCCCATAGCAAGCTGCTTGGGCTGGGGGCACTCGGCAGGAGGGAGGGGGCAAGAGTGCCGGTGAGGGAACCGAGAAGAGGAGGATTGGGGCTGCTCTGTGCAAAACCACTGCACTGAGCAGGTAAGTATAACATATTTGTTATTTTTCTTTAAGAAAGCCTTTAATATCACTTTAACTTCTCCATACCTGCAGCAAAACAACCTGTCACTACTGAGCCATTTATCACAACCATGCTTGAAACTCCCACACTGCACCTCACCGCACCTTCACACTAACAGCCCCCCTATTATCACTATCGCAGCTGAAACCCATCCTCCTCCCACTGTACCACACCTGCACACCAACCCCAACTCTCACCATTGTGCCTGACCCCCATACTTCTCTCCTGCATGCCCCTACTTCACTTGCCACTGTGCCATTGCCCACCTCTGCACTTGCAATCACTGTACCTATGCCCACTTCTGTACTTGCCATTACTACAGTGAAGCACCCTTGTGTATTCTGCCTGTTCGGTTAGCAACAAATTCTCAATTCTTCAGTGTAACACAATATTATTTACATTACTGATCAATCACAGCCGAATAAGAAAAATCTGTCTCATAATTTTTAATTCCTCCTGCATATTTCTTTGTAGGTCTCGCTCATCTGCAGAGAATCACATAGTCATAATTCATGGATTGTACTATTCTCTTTTGAGGGGATTTATTAATATATATTTTTTTAATTTAGCTTAGTGAATCTGCATTTATTTCAGACATTCAGTCATTTGCCCAGAATCTTTCTTTGTATATTACTAGATGTTTAAGCTGAAATCACTACTTCTGTTTCTCCCTCTCATTTCTTTCTGTGCCACTGTCATTCATGGATGCTTATATTTTTTGTCTGTATGTTATGTCTGTCTATAATGCTACCTACTGGCTCCATGAAACATCAGCTTGAACTTATCTCTTTGCTCTCTGGTAGTACAGTAGGAAATGAATAAACTGGAAATGCTTAGCTTACCAACTCCCACTGTTAAGGCCATAAAGGGTCAATGAACTGCAGTTCATCTCCCATTCTACAGTATTCTATGACTTCTCAGCTTTGAAGACTGCTGAAGGCATGTAATCATTCTTCTTAGGCATTGGTGGAGAACCACACAGAAAGATCAGTATTTAGTCTTTTCTGTTACTTGCCATTTTACTCTGTCTTTTTGCTGCCATTGTGCTGATCATTATCTGTACTGATACATTCACTATAGCACTTCTTATCCTGCAATGATTTTTTTTAAGTCATAATAGGACTATATTTTTTTTTTCCTTTTCTGGAGTATGTCATTCTTTCATGCAGAAGTCGACATACTGCTAGGGTTCATATATTTACAGAAGAATGTTACCTTGAAGAACTTTGAGCTTTTCTTTTTTTCTTTTATGTGTTGAAATATAAAGCAAACTGATGATATGTGTACAAAGCATATTAAACCTGTGAGGAAAATAATACATTTAAAGAGACCATGTATTTGTCCAAAAAAACTATTTTGTAGAGACTGGTGCAAGTGTGTGCAGGCACTTTTAGGAGCTTGAAGATTTTACCAGAGACGCTTTTATTTTTTTTTTATCACAGATTCTAATTAATAACCAGATTTTTAAATGCATCTTTAATACTTCCTTTTTAGTGCTAAATCTGCTGATGGTGCCATATTAAAATGTATCTATAGTCACAATTTTTATTTTTACACAAAAACCTATGCAAATCAATCCATAATTACAATAAATCCCATAAAGAAAACAAAGTGAAAAAAATTTATTAAAATAATGATCAATGGATACTTAAAATACATATTATGACATGCTTATGTGCTATAACCAAATATAAAGTATAATTGAAGTCATGTGATATAACACAAACAAAGTTAATTAAATAAAGCTCATTCAATAAACTTATATTTCCAAAAGTGTTCAGGTGTGGTGTCTCTTTTAGATTGATTTGCATAGGTTTTTTTTACAATTTTGTTTATTTGGTAAGCGCTGTAATTTATCTTTGTTGCATTGTACTGGGGTATTGTTGGAATTATATTGCAGCTGCTGTATAAGTTGAAGCGCAACGTAAGGAAGATTTTATTCAATTTTTATTTTTTACTTTTGCATAGGAAGCCGAAGTGTCAGTTTTGTTTCTTTTTACAATCCACAATGAAAGACCAGCCACACACTGACAATCCAATTTTCAACAAAACATTATTGTTCCAAAGCCCCACCTAGGATTGCCACGTTCTAGAGTGTTTCACCTAATCAATTCACTCTAGAGGAAAGGGGAAACAGAAACGGGTATTAATTATACAGGAAGCATTAGTGACATATGCCAAATCTTAAAGTAACATATGCACCAAATGCATTTCATAAATCTGCTGTACAAAACATATCCTAATTCATTAAATTCTAATCCCAAATGACATTCAAAATGGAGAAGGTTTATCACGTGTTAAAAACAAGATTTATTAAAAAAATTCCAGTCTTTATTGTTGTCCCCACTAGGAAGAAAAAAATGTAATTACCTGGAACTGAAGTAGTGAAGAAATATTCCAATGATGGGGACGTGTTCCACTGACAACTGACTTTGGGGAGTGTCATGAATCTACAGTAATACTTTCATGCCCTGTCTGCTTAACTCTGGTTGTGTATCAGCCTTGGGGCCTGCACTCTCACACCTGTCTGCTTAAGTAATCTTCCCTCAAGCATGGTTCCACCCCAGCCTCTAACTAGGAACACTAAATTAACCTGTGCCCTGCAAGCCAGACTTGCTGATCAATATTGTGTGTTTGGTTCCCTGTGTGCTTCTTGCCACCTGTGTGCTTCTTGCCACCACTAGAGGCTCTGGTGAACACCTGCTGGCTCTTAGACTCCGCGCCCTGGGGAATCTTATGCTCTTATACTCTAGCTCTGTGTTGGTGCTCCAGTGGACCTGCCTTCCTGAACCACCCAGAGTTCCATCCGCAGCTGTCGGCCGTAGGGTCCACTACCTTAGTGGTGCACTCCCGAATCCTACGGTGTGTATCTGTCACCTGGCCTCAGGTGACCTGACAGTTTGATCAGCCATGGATCCCAATTGTGCCGCTACCTGCTGATGATCAGCTGGAGGGCATAGTCTGCAGACTTGAGACCCAAGAATCTAATCAGACCCAGATGATGCAATTCCTTCAGGATATGGCTTCCCTCTTTGAACAGCTTCAGGCCTCCTTAGGCCCCCTGGTTCAACAACCTCAACCGCTTCACTCTAGAGGAAAGGGGAAACAGAAACGGGGTATTAATTATACAGGAAGCATTAGTGACATATGCCAAATCTTAAAGTAACATATGCTTCAGGCCTCCTTAGGATCCCCGGTTCAACAACCTCAACCGTTATCTGCTTCTGCACCTATCCTGGTCACAGCCACAGCCATAAATTCTTTGCATTTACCTGCTCCGTCCTGTTACTCTGGGGATTCCAAGGCCTGCAGGGGGTTCCTTAGCCAGTGCTCCATTAATTTTGAACTCCAGCCCAAAACTTCCTGTCTTATTCGAGCAAAGGTAGCCTTCATTATATCCCTCCTGTCCGGCTAGGCATTAGCCTGGGCTGCCCCTCTGTGGGAACAGAATGATTCAGTGGTTTCTAGCCTGTCTAACTTGTTGAAACTTTTTCGGAATATCTTCGAGGAACCGTGTCGTGTCTCTTCAGTGACCGGCATCCTTTTACTTCTCCGTTAAGAGTCCGCTTCTGTGGGACAGTACACTCTTCATTTTTGTACTTTGACTGCTGAGCTGGAATAATGAGGCCTTAGTTGCAACCTTTTTACATCGCCTCTCTGACAGAGTAAAGGATGAATTAGCGGAAAGAACCATCTCTGCTGATCTGGACGGTGTTACCTCCTTGTCTAACCAGATTGATATTCACTTTAAGGAGAGGAAAAAAGATGCCAGTACTTCCGGTCCTTAGTCAGCCTAAGCTCCCCTCTCTTTGACCCGAGGAGCACCTCCTGCCAGCTGAGGAACCTATGCAGCTGGGATGGACCAGGCTATCTCCCAAGGAACATGCTAGGTGCAGAACTCTGGGCCTGTGCCTCTATTGTGGGGCCAAAGGTCATTTTCATGACACTTTCTCTCTTTGTCTGGAAAAACACTCGGGTCTAATACATCTGGAAGGTGGAGTATATTTCTTGTTTTCTTCTTTCTGTGTTCCTTTGTGTTGGCGCTTCCACTCATTCGGTCTCGGCATATTTGGATTCCGGAGCCGCTGGCAATTTCATCGACTAGGGAACTGCATCTTCCATGAGACTTACCCTTTTGCCCCTCACCACGCCATTGGTGGTCTCGGCGATTGATGGCACTGTTCTCCCAGGGGGCCCTACCCGCTTCCAGACCCTCCCTGTTAAGATGTCGGTAGGGACACTCCACCAGGAGTGGGTATCCTTCCTTATCTTACCTAAGGCCTCAACTCCTATTGTTTTGAGTCTTCCTTGGTTATGGTTCCATTCTCCACACGTTGACTGGACTGCTGGGCAGATCCTGGCTTGGGGTTCCTCCCATTCCTCATCCTGCCTACTCAGGGTTGCCCCAAAAGAGAAACTTCCTGTTGCCACCATCTCAGTATCTTCTGCTCTTCCCTCCGTGTAAAGTGATTTCCGGGATGTGTCCTGTAATAGTCGGGCTGATGCACTCTCTATGTCATTTGACACTCTGGATGAGGAGCCCATCTGCTAATCTGAGCCGATCATTCACTCCAGTTTGCATAACCATTTACCTTTGCCTGTCTCTAAATTCCCTTATACACACAGCTAAGCTAACTTGTCGGCAAGTTCCACAGTCGCTACGCCTTACGATTTAGGTAGTCGCTACACCTGGCAGTGTAATTCAGTCAGTTGCTACACCTGGCGATGCGATTCAGTCGGCCTCTACACCAGTTATGCCATTCCAGCCCATGCCCATTGAGCATCCTGCTTTTTCTTATTCAGGACCTTCTATAACCAGGCCTCACCCTACTACTACTACATCCATTCAAACTTGTCTAAGAAGTTCAATTCATCCTTTGGATAGACTGCCTCATTTGGCCTGGTGGGGCGTTCAACCTTTTTTTATGGGCTCAAAGGGGAGAGAGCAAGGGGGTGGGACTTTATATGAAGCACCTGGTTACAAAAAGGTAAATTGGTGAACATAATAGGTTTTATTGATTGCCATATGATACAACCAAACATAGCAGGTAAATACACATGATAATGGTATATGATAATACAGTACATAAAGTCATAAAATCAGTATCACATAATATAGCAAACAACAGCCTTCCAGAGTTCACCAGAATAATCATTGAATAAAACAATAATGCATCATGATACTTGCAGAGCCTATGAACTTCTTGGTCCTAAATAGGGGTATTGAACGAAAACTTGATGTTCGAGTAGTATTAAATGGAAACATAGCGTATGGCAGCTCTATGCGTTTCGTGGCTGGGAGGCCACTCGTCAGGAGCGAGCACAAGATATATCTATGAGTGAAAAATTAAGTTTAGATGAAATAATATAGGCGAACATGTATAATGGTGGGGTGTGAGACCCTCAGACCAAATACCTGTTAACACTTAGTAGTCCGTATGGTGGTGGCATGATACCGGATACCATGACCGTCCGAATAAATGCTCCCACCGGGAGCCACGGCAGGCATCTCGTCCAGAGCGCCCCAACAGGCATCGGCCAGAGCAGGCACGGGAACACAAGGCAACCTGAAGGTGAGTTGAAATTGGGGGTGAACCAAAGTGAACTGGACAGGGAGGGACAATGCGGGAGTGAGTAAATAGAGCCAAGCTGTGGGATAGGTGAGAATTATGAATCAAAGGGGAGAGAGCATGATAGGGATGGAAATGTGTGACCTTACCAGGCCACAATTTCATTCAAAGTCCTGAGGGATGGAACAATGGGCCTTACCAGGCCATGCGTTCATACAAAGTCCCTAAACATTACCTTCTATTTTTATCTAATATTAGTCACAGGGATGGAAGCACATGGAATGCTCTACCACATCTAACAGCATTATCCTCCTTTGCAACCTTTTTCCCTATGACAATTCTTTTTGATCCCTTTATTTTTTCAACTTTAGTTATCTTGACAACCAATTGTATGTTTTTCATTCATCATTTATCTTTTTCAATGCCAATTGATTGTGCTCGGGTTCGGCTTTGGAGGTGGTGTGAACCTAGCTGGGTTAACCTGCCACCTGGTTGGTTCTCCTCTTCCGGGAGCTGTGACGTGCCTGGTGGCCCCTCCCCCCACCCCAGGCCTCTGAATCCTGGGGGGCGTGGGCGCCGCCACTGTACATCAATGTCGCGCATCCCAGGCTGGACGTGCAGTGCTCGTAGAGCGCTGTCACACCCACGTGTGTGGTGACCATGCTCACGAGCAGATCTGAGGACTTCAGGTGGCGGAGGGTCGAGCACCATTGCCTGACTCCTCCCGCCCCCAATTCTCCCCCTTCCACTCTGCTGCGCTGTTGTGATGTCGGCGGCGTCATCGTTCCGGGGCCTATATGGGCATCCCCCGGGCGGGTACTGGCATTCAAGGCTCCCTCTCACCCAGACCCGCATGCCAGTTCAGGATTTTTCCTTTTTCTGTCACCAGCCATTCTCATCACAGGTACTTTGTTCGATCACACCACTTTTTCTTTGGCCTTTCACGTCCCAACTCTCACTGGTGGTCACTCACTTGTTCCAACCCCCCTCACTCTTGACTACACTGCACATCTCAGCCTTTGGCTGCTCGTTCTTCACCCCTCTCACCTATCCCAGAGCTTGGCTCTATTCACTCACCCCCCATTGTCCCTCCCTGTCCAGTTCACTTTGGTTCACCCCCAATTTCAACTCACCTTCAGGTTGCCTTGCGTTCCCGTGCCTGCTCTGGTTGATGCCTGTTGGGGCGCTCCGGACAAGATGCCCACCGTGGCTCCTGGTGGGAGCATTTATTCGGACGGTCATGGTATCTGGTATCATGCCACCATCATACGGAGTACTAAGTGTTAACAGGTATTTGGTCTGAGGGTCTCACACCCCACCATTATACATGTTTGCCTATATTATTTCATCTAAACTTAATTTTTCACTCATAGATATATCTTGTGCTCGCTCCTGACGAGTGGCCTCCCAGTCACGAAACGCGTAGAGCTGCCATACGCCATGTTTTCATTTAATACTACTCAAACATTACGTTTACATTCAATACCCCTATTTAGGACCAAGATGTTCATAGACTCTGCAAGTATCATGATGCATTATTGTTTTATTCAACGATTATTCTGGTGAACTCTGGAAGGCTGTTGCTTGCTATATTATGTCATACTGATTTTATGACTTTATGTACTGTATTATCATATACAATTTTCATGTGTATTTACCCGCTATGTTTGGTTGTATCATATGGCAATCAATAAAACCTATTATGTTCACCAATTTACCTTTTTGCAACCAGGTGCTTCATATAAAGTCCCACCCCCTTGCTCTCTCCCCTTTGATTCATGATAGGAATGGAAATGTGTGACCTTACCAGGCCACAATTTCATTCAAAGTCCCGGGGGATGGAACAATGGGCCTTACCAGGCCATGCGTTCATACAAAGTCCCTAAACATTACCTTCTAACTTTTTTCTGGGCTCTCTGCATTCTGCTTGTGTTTCAGCTATCCGGCTTGATTCCTGTGACACATCACCTGCTCACCAACCAAACCTTACGGATCCACTGACCTCTGTCCAGTCTGATGGTCCTGTGCTGGATGTCCAGCTCATCTTTAAGGGTCTGTGGGCCCCTCCTCAGGCTCCTGCTGGTTTTCTCATGCGCTTGCATTCCTAAGAAGCCTTTGGTCCTCAATGAGTCCTCTAGTCCTCTCCCTACCTTGGTCCCTACCCTACCCAGTCTCTGAGGATAATCTAAAGTACAGGGTTAGTCGGGTTCTGGATTCCCGACTCTGTAAAGGCATTCTTCAGTACCTCGTGCATTGGAAAGGGTTTGGTGCTGAGGAGAGGTCTTGGATCACTGCATCTAAAATCTTTGCGCCTCTTCTGAGGAAGTTCTGAGGAAGTTCTCCTCCAAGCCAGGTCCCAAGTGGGGGAGGGGGAGGACTCATAAGAGGGGGGGACTGTCATGAATCTGCTATAATACTTTCATGTCCTGTCTGCCTGCTTAACCCTGGTTGTGTATCAGCCTTAGGGTCTGAACTCTCACATCTGTCTGCTTAAAGTGGAGTTCCACACAAAAATGGAACTTCCGCTTTTCGGAACCCTCCCCCCCTCCGGTGTCACATTTGGCACCTTTCGGGGGGAGGGGGGTGCAGATACCTGTCTAAGACTCCCATGAGAGTCTATGCCTCTTCCCGTCCCGACCGCGCTGTCTGCTGGGAACACACAGCTCCCAGGAGAGAGCGGGGACCACTAGGGACGCGCAGCGCGACTCGCGCAAGCGCAGTAGGGAACCGGGAAGTGAAGCCGCAACGCTTCACTTCCTGATTCCGTCACCTAGGATGGCGGCGGCAGCTGCCGAGAACCGAGCGGGTTCTCGGCGTCCCCTGCCGACATCGCTGGACCCTGGGACAGGTGAGTGCGCATGTATTAAAAGTCAGCAGCAGCGGTATTTGTAGCTGCTGGCTTTTAATATTTTTTTTTTTTGGCGGTGTGGGTGAACCCCCGCTTTAAGTAATCTTCCCTCAAGCATGGCTCCACCCCAACCTCTAACTAGGAACACTCTATTAACCTGTGCACTGCAAGCCAGCCTTGCTGATCAATAGTGTGTGTTTAGTTTCCTGTGTGCTTCTTGCCCTGTGCTCTACGTCTGTTTCTGTTTACCGATCTTGGCTTGTTCTTGGACTATCCATGCCTGATTGATTCCCTGACCTTTGGCGTGTTCTCTGTCTATCCTTGTCTGCTAGTTGCCCCGACCTTTGGCTTAACTCCTGACTATCTCTTGTTGCCCTGGACTGCTGCTTCCTTTCTATCCTCCAGTAGCCTACCATGAGCGTGAGCTGGTTGACCCTGGGGGCAGCGACCTGGAACCATTTGCAGCGCAGTCCATCCTCACTACTAGAGGCTCTGGTGAACACCTGCTGGCTCTTATACTCCATGCCCTGGGGAATCTTATGCTCTAGATCCCAGTGGGAATCATGTTGGTGCTCCAATGGACCTGCCTTCCTGAACCACTCAGAGTTCCATCTGCTGCAGTCAGCCGTAGGGTACACTACCTTAGCGATGCACTCCTGACTCCTACAGTGTGCATCTGTCACCAGGCCTCAGGTGACCTGACAGGGAGATTTCCTCTGACCTGACTTTCCTCTGGTTGTTGTGTCTCTGAGAAGACTATATAATAATGCAAGGGAGTGGTTTTATCTGGAGGAGAGTGATTCAGAATGGAAGCGCTTGTTTTCATAAAGATATAGACACAATTGCATTTGCTTTTCTTTAATAGAAGGGCAAATTAAATAGTGAGTAGGTTTTCAATTTTGGGTGGAGGGTGTTGCAAGCATGTAAAGTGGACTTAATGAAAGAGTTTGGAAAATACTTTATTCAGGGTTTGCAAACATGGATTAGAAAAAACTTTATTCCACGCTGTTCATATATTGTTGTTTGCATTCTAAGTATTTGACAGTCTTTTTGTTTTTTGAAGTAATGCATCACATTGCTTGGAGGCATGGGTGATTTATTTATGTAGAGTGCTACAGTGTGTATGTATATTTATTGTAACAAGTTTCGTGCTTAGATAAATTGCATGTACCAGCTGCACTAGCGGATTTGTCTTAAATAGTGCAGCAACTGTATGGTATTTATTTGTTGGATTTATATTGCTGCACAACGTGATTGACAATGAAAGTAAATTGTTGGATATTGTTTATTTTTATTTTTTTTAAAAAGAGCTTTTTCTAAGTTTTTTTAATTACTATTTTACTTTTTTTAAGTAACAAGGGGTATGCAGGGATGAAACTGTCCCCATTAACATGGAGACAAAAGTTGCCTCAGGAATAGGGTGTTGTTTTAAACACCCACTTGTTAGCTACCTTGCCATAGTCATGTGGCCCGGTGTGGTACAGGAGGGGATGCTATATGCTCATTGGTTTCTTATTCCTGGCATGCCAAGATGTATTTTGGTGGGATGCCTCATTTTTTTAATTTTGCCTGGGTACCCCCTCTAAATTTGGGGGGTATTGGGGGATCTTAACCTTTTTTTCTGTAAAATACACTTTTACTTTGTAAAGAAGGCGTGCCATTCCTTTAAGAAAAAATGCTTTAGGGTCTACTTTAAAATCCACACCAGACCTTCCAGTAGATAAGGATCTGAATATTGATATAACGTCTGTCATGTCTGATCCCCACATTTATTTTTTACAAACAGGTTGGCCAGGAATTATGATTTGGCGGCAATAGTTTTGTTTTTTCAAATCTGTTTGCAAGTGGTATAACTAAAGGTTTGGTAGATAAGATATGTTGTTTGTTGATGACACAAAGATGCACAATAGGGTTGATATTTCTGGAGGTGTCTATAAAATGGAAGATGATTTGGCATTGCTGGAAGATTTGTCAAAGCAGTTGAAAATGCAGTTCAATGTTCTAAATGTGAAATAATACACCTAGGGAAAAATAGTCCATGCAATCTTGAAGATAAAGTGTTGGCCAGAACTATAGTGGTTTACAGGGCAACAAAACGATTTACTGGCAGCCAATCACAGTTTGTAAAAATAAGAGTTGGGTAGAGTTATTGGTATTGTCCTAAACGTATATACTCTGCTGAGCCAAGAGAGATGGACAGTGTGCCATTTGGAGAGGTCAGTAAGAATGAGCTCTTAGGTTCCATAGGTCTGATGGTAACTAGGTACCTAAATAGGTGCTAGGCTTGGGTTTTCATTTGAAGGGGCAGAAATAACTTCTGTTCCAGAGAAAAACTTGTTGTAACCTGAATGTATCAGCCAAAGTAGGACAGGTTTTTGCCGAGGTGTTATAATCTTTGTCAGCCCCATTTATGTAAGGACTTGGAATCTCCATCCATGTAAACAAAGGAGGAGGGATAGTGTGACATCACTGCCTAAATATTTGGGCAATGACATTGATAAAATATGGCCATGGACATATTTAGTCATTGACTCACCTGGAAGACCCCACTTCTTGTTTACTTTTAGCGGCAAGGCCTGGAAGTTAAGTTTTGGTGCTAGTAAGTGACAGGATTGGACACGTCCTTTGATCAGGGACATTTTTTTCTTTTGCTGGGCATCGTTCATTGTGATTGACATAGATTTACATTGCTGGACAACATGACTGATGATGAATGTACATTGTGGCATTTTTTTTTAATAAAGGATCCCTTATTTATTCACATGGGGGACAGTATCTTAGTGCCTCCTTATTGTTAAAGGAGCTTCCAGACTGTGATAATCCCCCTGTCAGGGTTGTGGGGGAGAGGTCCTTATACTCCTAATCATGAGGTCTACCTCAATGTTGTGGGCATGTCGCCTGGCATGGTTCAGAAGGGGGGGACAAATGCTCATCTCCCCCTTTCCTGTCCTGTCAGGCTGCATGCTTAGATAAGGGTCTGGCATTGATTTTTTTGGAGGACCCAATGCATTTTTTCTTGTTTAATGCACAGGGTTCTCCGATGACCCAAAGAGTCCGGTATGGAATTTGAGGAAGATCCCATCTAGAATAATGACCTGGTATGTATGAAGAGAATGCCCCACTGTTTGCAAACTTTGCATTTTTATTGCTGACATTACGCCCTTTCGCTGCCAGGCCCTGTGCTCCATTTTTAAACTCAGGTGGCCAGACCATTTTTGCAATTTTTCCTTTGCTTTTATATTTTTCACTTATAGTTTTAGAGTTTGTAAAAGACCCCCAAACCATATATTTTCTGAAAGCACATGACCGGTAGGGTGCTACTGATTTTTAAGGTCCCACAATATTTGCGCAAATGTTTATCAAATCAATATTTTTGCTAAAAATCCACTTAAATCATTACTAGCAGATAAAAACACAGCAAATTTTACAAAAAATCTTCTAAATATAAAAGCTTAACCTGTATTGAGTTTATAAATAACAAATATTTGTAACTTTTAAATTGTGCCTTTTTGCAAAATGGTGAAAATCGAACAGATGCAAAAGTGTAAATATCCAAATTTCTCAAAAAAATCAGAAGGTTTTCATTTTTCTCTTATAGCTTTTAGAATTTGTGAAAGGCTCCCAAAACCATATATTTTCTGAAAGCATATGATCTTTGGAATAAAAAGAAGGTGCTTCTGATTTTTTAGACCCTGTGGTATTTGTGCAAATGTTTATCAAACAATATATTCACAAAAAATGCACTAAAACCATTATTAGCAGATAAAAACACAGCTAATTTGACAAAATTCCTGCTAAATACTTACTAAATATAAAAGCTTAACCTGTATGGAGTTAATAAATAACAAAAATAATTAATTTTTACATTGCACCTTTTTGCAAAATGGTGACAATCGCGCGTACGCAAAAATGTAAATATCCAAAGTTCTCTAAAAATCTGAAGGTTTTTATTTTTCCCTTACAACTTTCAGAATTTGTGAAAGACCCCCCAAACCATATATTTTCTGAAAGCATATGACCTCTAGAATAAAAAGAAGGTGCTGCTGATTTTTTAAGCCCTGTGGTATTTGCGCAAATGTTTATCAAAACAATATTGTTGCTAAAAATACACTAAAATCATTATTAACAGATTAAAACACACAATTTTACAAAATTCCTGCTAAATTTTTGCTAAATATAAAAGCTTATCCAGTGTTAAGTTAATAAATAACAAATGTTTGTAAATAATAAATTGCGCCTTTTTGCAAAATGGTCAAACGTACCCAAAAATTTCTCTAAAAATCTGGAGGTTTTCATTTTTCACTTACAGCTTTCAGAGTTTGTTAAGGACCCTGGTCATGTGAAAAGCACATGACCAGTAGAATAAAAAGAAGGTGCTACTAATTTTTAAGGCCCTGCAATTTTTGCGCAAATGTTTATCAAATCACTATTTGCACCCACACAGATGTCAAGTTGGGAGTAGTGGCTACAGTATGTTCTTGCAGCCGCTGTGTCCCAATTGACATTAATGGCACTGCCTGCATGGGGATGCATGGAAAACACCTGCGCATCCCTCTACAGCTAAACATGGCCCTGTGGTGGTATGCCCTGTGTGAACAAGTCCCTAGGCTTTGTTTAGACTTATGGTTGGGCGGAGGAGGGCGTCATGCAGTTGCGGCGCATTTGCTGGCAAAAAAGGGGTTAAAACAGGTGGTGAGGAGGCATTGCATTGCTTTCCTCACTGCCTGCCAGTAGCCTCTGGAGGTTAGCCTCGGGTTTCAGAGGCAAGGGCGATTTAGACCCATGTCTACATTTACCCTTAGGGCCCTTTCACACAGGCTGCCCGATCAGGTCCACATGTCAGTTTTTCAGGTGGACTTGATCGGACCCTCCAGTCTCCCCTATGGAGCGGTGGATGTCAGCAGTGACATGTCCGCTGACATTCGCCGCTATCCGATCCTGCCTGCAAAAAAAACAGTTGGGAATGTGTCAGTCTCTGCTCTGCACAGTGGAGTGGAAATGGACCTGTCATCTGCGGGGGGATTAGCAGACCGATGCACCACTGAACAAACATCTCATGAAGGTGAATGTGTGAAAGGGGCCTTGCTATGTTTTTTTTTTTATTTCTTCCTTTTTTATTACAAATTTTTATTTTTTTTTGTACATTTTATTTTATTTTTTATGAGGGGTGTCTTTGGAGAGACATCAGGGGTCTAAACAAACCTCTAATGTCTCTTTTTTTAGAAAGAGAAAAGGACTGAAGAGTTCAGTCCCTTTCTCTGCAGGCTCAGCTGCAATACTTTTGAATGGATGGAAGCCTCTGGATAGTGGCTCTCATTCATTCATAAACAGTGGCATAGTAAACACTGTTTACGACTATGACAGCTGAACATATGAGCGATCGGTAGCGAATGCTCACTATGTTCACCTAGGAAAGGAAGAGGGCTAGTAAACATATGTTTACCACTTCCCCACTCTCCATCCTTACACTGCACTCGCCGATCTCCTGGGCAGCAGCGGAAATGCTGCTTGCAGAGCTGCATGGAGGGGCCGCCGGGGATCAGTGAGCAGGGGGGCCCTGAAGAGAGTGCCAGTCGGTGGGGAAGACATAATTTAGGAAAAAAAAGTTTAACAGTGCAATTTCCAGTGGGAGTGGCAGCGGAGGGAGATGGCAGTTGCAATGGATCCACGGAGATCCTTACTGGCAGGGGGAGGCGCTGATGCTGGGGGGATGAAAATTAGTGCTGGGGGGATGGATGTAATAGGCAGAGGACAGTTTGGGGGGGGGCAGATCAATCATTTGAGGTAGTGTAGGAGGGGAGGACGCAGCGGGTGGCAGGCAGAGAGGCGCTGGAGACGGGGGTGTCATTTTAGCTGAATGACTCTGATCAGAGTTATTATTTTGTTCAGAAGAGTCTGCTGAATATTTCTGATATAAGTTTTTGGTCACTGATTTATGGACTTACAGACTTGGCCACCTGCACGCAGTTCTGTAGGTCCATATGGACCTGGCAGTGAAAGGGCTAAAGCATTAATAAAATCTCTACCCCCAAACAGAATTTTCTTAAAAATGTATTTTGTCTTAATACATGTTCAAGTATGAGTGTGACAGTTATGTGTGCTTCAAGGGTTTAAAAAGCTAATATGGAATCAGATATGGAGTTCATAACCTTTGTAAAGAAAGGAGCTAGGAAGAAAGTTCTTCTTGGCATGTCTAAATCTTAAGCAGGTTATCATTTAATCTTCAGGCTTTGAAGCAATAAGTTCTATCTCCAACTAGCAGAGACAAGGTGACAGGAATATGAATTGACCAAAGTGTATGGCCTGTCCATATGTCCTGGGAAAGGTCTAAAACAGAGTGTTCCCCATATCATCTTTGTGACTGTGTATGTTTTGGATTGAGGAAAGACAATTAGTGGTAGGATACAGAACTCTCCATCAGGACACCAGATTCTGTTTGTGCATTTAGGATTTGAATTTGGTCAGCAATGCTCTTGAGAAAGAGGGCCTATTTGTGGAGTTCATGGCTATGTCCAGGATTAGTTTGAGGTTTCACAATACTCTTGCCTCTTACTTTTTAAGCATCCAGAGGGTGTTGAGACAGTATTTATTTCAGTCGGGACAACAAATGTTAGGAATATAGAACAATAGTATGCTTCAAGACATATATATATATATATATATATATATATATATATATATATATATATATATATATATATATATATGCTCCATGGATCCGCTTGAGAGTCCAGAATGAGAACCAGAGTTTCTACTGGGAATATTTTAGGGGTAAGGTGAGCACTGGTAACTAGATAAGTCTAAGTCTGAGGTTATTGTATACTTGTAAATAATGGTAATGAGGACTGCTATAAAAAGAGACACCAGCTTGCATAGGGAAATTATCTTTATCTGTTAAAGGGTTGGAGGCATGTCTTGTATGATGATGTGAGCACATGTGCTGGAAAGTGCTCTCCATTTCAATCCTGTTTATTCTATCCTGCATCGGGCTGACTCCTGATTTATTCAGGCTCTCCAGCAAGCTACTGTCATCCTGCTTCACCTGTGCTTTTCAGGTGAGGATTTCCAGTCTCTATGCCATGACAAAAAAGAACATGGAAGAGGCGGCTGTGGCAAATCGATCTCAGCAAGATGGCACCAGGGCACTTCTGCAGCAGTCCGTGAAAGAGAAGCTGCGAGACACATGTCAGCTCGCCACATTGGGACAAAGTGATGGCGCAGTGAGTAAACCTGACATCCATGACTCTGGTGCTTGGTTCCGCTTAGGCTGCTAGAGGTATGTAGCGCTATCCCCTCAAGAACCACTGGATTTTGGCTGCCCCATCACCTGTACAGCCAGGCAACACGCATATATAGAAAACACTCCACAGTAAATAATACAGCCCATGAGCTTGGTTTTGATAATTTATTAGGGGATATAACTTGGACGGTGTTAGGGAATTATGGGATGCCCAGAACTGACTTCAAAGCACAAACTGTGAGGACAACTGGATAACTGTTGCTGACTTCCAGCTCAAAATTCTGGACTGCACTCCTTTAAAAGAACTTCCAAATTGACTGCAGGGATCTTGAACTTTTCCACAGAAAGACATCCTAACATACATTTGAAATGTCCCCCGCAGGGATGAAGATAGACTAAGTACTGGAACCTTATAAAAGCTTCCAGAAGAAAGGGAAAGGTGATGGAGACCCAGTCCCCGGAGCCTGCCAGCTAAACTTTACATGAGGGGTCACACTTTGGAAAGTTAACTTATACTGGCTAACCCTTTTTCCTTCTCCAGAGGTTGTTGCAATAGAATTAATGGAATTTTTCAAGTTTAAAGAATCACAGGCTAACTTATTTGTGTTATACAAAATAAAAGTGAGATACCGCGGTGTCGCTGTAAATGGTATACAGCAGCTAGCACAGCAAAAGACAATTGCAAACAAATAATATTGGGTAAAAGTGCAGCACTAATGAGAACGGTCACTAAATATTAAGAGACCATATAAGTGATAAAAAATACATATTCATATAATAACTCTTATTATAATATAAATGTAAAAATGAACATAAACAGTGAGGTAATGTCCACCAGCACGATGAGTGAAAAATAAAAATATAAGTGAAAAAATGAATAAATCAAATATGAAAATAATATATGCAAAGTGCATATGCAGTGAAGCCAAGAGAGGGTTGAGTCTATAAGCTGGTCCTGGCAGTTATACTGTATATGGAGTCAACTTGATGACATCATTGGAACATCTGTGAGAAGACAGTTGAGGAAAGTAAGTATGGAGATAACCACCACCGACAATGAGAAGGCTTACCGGAGTTAATGGACTCCAAAGGGCATACGCCCCCTGAGTCGTCAAGGCTTGTGGGGAAGCTACACCGATTAGTCAAGAACTTAACATCTGCCGCCACTGGCACGAACAGAGGACACTCACTCCTTCCTTCAACAGGTTCCCAGTGCCCTTACAAGATAGAGGTTCTCACAGGGGGAGGGGGCGGATCATACCCATATACTCACACAATGTAACCAAAAAATGAAAAAAGGTTCCAAATAGTGTGATATCGTTTATAAAAAGTATGTATTAAAATAATGATTAGGAACACTCACATTTATGTAGAGATAAAAACGCTTGTAGAAGTACTGTAGGATAATGCAATGACATTGGCAGGGATCATCCCAATGCATTTTGTATAAAGAGACATCATCTGGGGGAGCCTGCCACAGCCATTGCGCTTAAATAGAGAATATGACTCCAAAATGAGATACTAACCGGCAGGGCTTTTTTTCAGGCGGATCGCACCGGAACGCGGTTCCGCCACCTTTGCCAGAGCAGTCATTTCCCTCCTCTCCTCCTAATTGTATATCCTGCACCTTGCCCTGCTGCCCACGGAGGGATCAAACACGGGGGAACCTCCACCAGAGCACTCCCCCATATCCTGTGTAGCCCAGGCTCCTCCTCCTATGTAGCCTGCTGTGCGCTGCAACTGCCCCGAGGGATCGAATAGCTGCAGCATGTGAGAGCGGTAGGCAGAGTGATCTGTACTTCACGGCTCTGCCCTGCCTCTCAGTGCTGTCCGAGAGATCAGTTTTGCACCATGTGTCACGCTATCTGATCATGGATAGGTAGGTAGCCAGGCGGTCCTCCTCCTCACTAGCCTCCCTCATGTCATGTAAACTGGACTGGTCTATTACTTTTGGGACTGTGAGCAAAATGCTGCTAATAGGGTTGTGCTGTGGACTGGGCTGGGTGGTCTGTGGACTGGGCTGGGTGGTCTGCAGACTAGGCTGGCTGGTCTGTGAACTGGACTGGGTGGTATGTGGACTGGGCTGGGTGGTCTGTTCTGTGAATTGGGCTGGGTGGGCTGTGTGGTCTGTGAACTGGGCTTTCTGCTCTGTGAACTGGGCTGGGTGGTCTGTTTGGTCTGTGAACTGGGCTGGGTGGGTTGTGTGGTCTGTGAACTGGGCAGGGTGGTCTGTGGGCTGGGTGGTCTGTGGACTGGGCTGGGTGGTCTGTGGACTGGGCTGGGTGGTCTGTTTGGTCTGTGAACTGGGCTGGGTGGGCTGTGTGGTCTGTGAACTGGGCTGGGTGGTCTGTGGACTGGGCTGGGTGGTCTGTGGACTGGGCTGGGTGGTCTCCTAACTGGACTGGGTGGTCTGTGGACTGGGCTGGGTGGGTTGTGTGGTCTGTGAACTGGGCTGGGTGGTCTGTGGGCTGGGTGGTCTGTGGACTGGGCTGGGTGGTCTGTTTGGTCTGTGAACTTGTCTGGGTGGGCTGTGTGGTCTGTGAACTGGGCTGGGTGATCTCCTGACTGGACTAGGTGGTCTGTGGACTGTGCTGGGTGGTCTGTTTGGTCTGTGAACTTAGCTGGGTGGGCTGTGTGGTCTGTGAACTGGGCTGGGTAATCTGTGAACTGGGCTGGGTGGTCTCCTGACTGGGCTGGGTGGTCTCCTGACTGGGCTGGGTGGTCCGTGGGCTGGGCTGTCTCTTTGCTGGAATAAGCTGGGCGGGCTCTCAGTTGGGCAGTCTCTTTGCTGGACTAAGCTAGGTGGTCTCTTTGCTGGGATGGGCAGTCTCTTTGCTGGACTGGGCAGTCTCTTTGCTGGACTGGGCTGGGCTGTCTCTTTGCTGGACTGGGCTGGGCTGTCTCTTTGCTGGACTGGGCTGGGATGTCTCTTTGCTGAATTGGAATGGACTGGGCTATTTCTTTGCTGGACTGGACTGGGCTGTTTCATTGCTGGATGGGGATGGGCTCTCTCTTTGATGTACTGGACTTGGCTGTCTCTTTTATGTACTGGACTAGGCTATCTCTTTGATGTACTGGGCTGTGGATATCTCTTTGCTGGACTGGACTAGGCTGTCTCTTTGATGTACTGGACTAGGCTGTCTCTTTGATGTACTGGACTAGGCTGTCTCTTTGATGTACTGGACTAGGCTGTCTCTTTGATGTACTGGACTAGGCTGTCTCTTTGATGTACTGGACTAGGCTGTCTATTTGATGTACTGGGCTGCGGCTGTCTCTTTGATATACTGGGCTGCGGTTGTCTCTTTGCTGGACTGGGCTGTGGTTGTCTCTTTGCTGGACTGGGCTGCAGCTGCCTCTTTGATGTACTTGGTACCCTGTTCTCTAAAGGGGCAGTTCTAGGGGGCGGTTCTAGGGGTGGTTCTAGGGGCCGTTCTAGGGGCAGGTAGAGGCATGATCTAGGAGGGGGTGGGTGAGTTCCTGCACCTTTTCTCTGAGAAAAAAAGTCCTGCTAACTGGTAGAGTGCTCACGTTGCATTGCTTGCACTGTGATTACTTGTGGCATGAGAAATGTCACTGGCACGTGCGATACAAGCCTCGATATGAGGAATGAATATAATTGGTGCTTCTGAGGTCAGCATGCCACTCCATTGGTTAGGCTAACAAATGCAGGTCAAGCCTCGTTGTGAGGCACACTATGTCCAATAAACACAGCGGCAATGACGTATATGGAATAAGCCTCTCTTTGAAACAGCGAGCGTCAAGCCGCCAAGCGTCACAACATCATTCCAAATAATATGGGCATGTCCGGGTCAAGCCTCGCCTTGAAATAATGAGAAGAACTCCTGTGTCAGCCATAACAACAACCAAGGGACCTGCAACCCATACTGCAGCTATGACAACCTGTTATCTTTTAAAGAAAAGAGGAAGTAAAAATACATTGATAATGCAATCTAAATATGCAACTTTCAAAAGGAAAAATGTGTTTAAAAATGTCGTCAATGCAATGCCACCGCAGGGTAGATAGTTAAATTAGGGTCACATATATGTAGCAAAACAAACACGTGCATTAATTAAATAAATACATTTATTGCAGAAAAACAATTAAATATTGAATAACCCAGAAATTCCTAAGTATCAAACTTACACATACATACATTGAAAAAATTTAAACTTAATAATAAAATGAATAGAAAAAATATAATAGTTATTAGATGTAAAACATATAAAAAATATATGAGAGAATATTGAATCTCGCATATTGGATCTATTAAAAAATAAACTGACAAATGACCAAAGGTAAATGTTAAACCAGCCCTTAGGTTTCATCACGCCCTATTATTAAAAGCATTAATGTCCCACTCCACATTCATACCGCGTGGGGAGTGGGACTGCAGCTCGTAGATCCAAAAGTTTTGAGGCGTGAAACGCCCTTAGTGGTAGCATCCCCCCTCTATGGCGGGATGTACCTAGCTATGATTAAGAATTCTGTCCCTCTTAGATCACGATTGTGGCGCTGACAGTAATGTCTAGGTACACTATGTTTATTGCTACCACTTTTAATTTTAGCTATGTGTTTGTTGACCCTTTTTGTAAACGAACGTATCGTCTGACCGACGTACTGCTTGCCACAAGGGCAGGCCAACAAATATACAACATTTTTAGTAGCACATGTACAGAAATGTTTGACAGGATACACGCGTTTGATGGTTGTGGATATGAACTCCTTGGTTGCACGTCTACCGCGTATATTATACTGACATACACTACACTTCTTACATGGGTAGTAACCAATCAGATTATGGAAAAAGGAGGCTCGGACTAGCGGATTGATGATATTGGGTACAATCTTACTCTGTAGAGAAGGAGCACCCCTATAGATCACTTTCTCTTGTTCGGGCAATAAAGTGCTCAGAATCCGATCACTTTTGAGCACATTCCAGTGTTTATTAATGATGGATTTAACCTGCCTATTTTGGATAGAAAATGAGGTTACCATTGAGCATTTGTAGGATTCAATGGAATCTTGATGAGGCCTCTCAACTAACAGAGATGTCCTATCCAATTCTAAAGTGTTTAGTAATTCTAAATCAACTTCGGCTTGGTCATAACCCTTATCATGAAATCTCTGTCTCAAGATCATGGCCTGTGTTTTAAAAGTGTCAGTATCGGTGCAACTTCTGCGTACACGCAGGAACTGACTCTGTTGAACTGAACATAACCATGATCTATAGTGACAGCTGTCCATAGGGATTAAACCATTGTGGTCAGTGGGTTTAAAAGAAGTACTAAACTGGCATGCGCTGATTTCAGTTTCTAAGTCTAAAAAGTGTATTTTATTTTGACTGGCTTCGTAGGATAGAACAATACCTCTTTCCTGGACCTCCCCATGTCAGCCTACTATGGGTCAGCTCCGCCCCCTCTGACCCCTCCAGGACCACCTCTTTTCTAGCCCATAAAGGGCGGCTGGCTGCCCACACCAGTGTTCTTTTTTCGTCCTCGCTCCCGACGCCTTTTAAAGTTTTTTTTAATTTATTTTATTTATTTATTTTTTCCCTTCTCCATCCATCCATCCATCCTGTCGGGTTCAGCCTCTCCCAATTCAGAAGACCCCCCCCATATAGGCTGTAAATCTGCAGAGGAGGTGGGTTCCCATGGTACTGGGATTGTATGGTACAGTATAAATGACTGTGTATTACTGGCAAAGGTCACTGGCAGTATAAATGACTGTAAATAACTTCGTTAGGCAGGTGCTAGCACTCTCTCCTTCCATGTTTTTGTGTGTTCACACTTTGGCTCGCTGGGTCTTGTAGTTCACCTCCTCCACATGTGTAGCGCTAAACCATATCTTAAATAACCCTAAATGGGTAGATATACAGTGAAGGGGATCACCAATATAAAGACCTATTCATGGATAGGAAGTCCTGATATAGGTGTTTATGGCTAAAAATGACAATGTTTAGTCCTTAGGTAAACATATTATAAATGGGTAAATCCAGTGTCCCAAAACGGCAGATCAGCTCACTACCACAGAGAGAAAAGAAGGCTTACCAGATGTGGTGGACCCGACAGGGCATACGCCGAATTGGGTCAGATAAGGCTTGGGTGGTAAGAGGCTGTGGATGTCTGTGGTATCGCAGATTGCTGGATTCCTCCGACTGGTGCCCGGGTCCTGGAAGGTGTGCAGAGTCTCAAGAATATGGATGATTCTGTAGATCCCAGGGGGGGGGATGAGGTGTTCCGTGGATGGATCCCTGGATGTGACTTGGTATCAGCCTCTTGCAGTCCCTCTACATAAGAGCTGGAGTGTGAATGAGAGCAGCATATGGAGCCAATCAGTTCATGTGCTAAGGAACATACTGATAAGAGGTGAAAGCAGACTCTGCTTTCACCTCTTATCAGTATGTTATTAGCACATGAACTGATTGGCTCCATATGCTGCTCTCATTCACACTCCAGCTCTTATGTAGAGGGACTGCAAGAGGCTGATACCAAGTCACATCCAGGGATCCATCCACGGAACACCTCACCCCCCCCCCCCCCGGGATCTACAGAATCATCCATATTCTTGAGACTCTGCACACCTTCCAGGACCCGGGCACCAGTCGGAGGAATCCAGCAATCTGCGATACCACAGACATCCACAGCCTCTTACCACCCAAGCCTTATCTGACCCAATTCGGCGTATGCCCTGTCGGGTCCACCACATCTGGTAAGCCTTCTTTTCTCTCGGTGGTAGTGAGCTGATCTGCCGTTTTGGGACACTGGATTTACCCATTTATAATATGTTTACCTAAGGACTAAACATTGTCATTTTTAGCCATAAACACCTATATCAGGACTTCCTATCCATGAATAGGTCTTTATATTGGTGATCCCCTTCACTGTATATCTACCCATTTAGGGTTATTTAAGATATGGTTTAGCGCTACACTTTTTGTTGTTTTTTTGCATATACACTTTGTTGGTTGTGTTAGCTGCTTTTTCTCCCTTATGAGCAGCGCAGGATTATTTTGCATATATTGATTACCTCCTCCACATGTACTCCTTTCAGGAAGCTCAGAGTTGTGCAGGTGAGGTCAGAGGTAGCTTCCTCTTTGGGTTGTCTAGCAAACACCAGAATGCTCACTGCTGATTGCTGATTCTGTCCTCTAGGCTGATCTCAGTCTCCAGCTGGTCAATTTGCTTCTCTGTTCTGCTCTGGTAAGCTTCCTTTCAGGTACTTTTTGCTGTATTACTTTTCTGTCAGAGTATTTTTATTATCCTGTACCTTCTAGGACTGGGGAATTATGCCTGCCTGCCTAGCTGCCTTAAGCACCGAAGATTTGGATGGAGAAGTTTATTTTAATTGTATGTATTTATTTATTTATTTATTTTTATTTTTTTTAAAAGAGAGCACATCCTCTGTGTTTTACAGAGAGAAGGGCCCAATGCGAGATAAACTCCCGCAAAGAGGTTCCAAATCAGCATTCCAGCCTCAAAAGAGTAAAGAAGGGACTAGACATGACAAATCACAGAGTCGCATGCAGGTAGATAGATGCCTGTTGTCACAGCATTCCAGATCTCCCTCGCTCTTACCTCACTTTAGTCGCTCGGACCCGAGCCAAGAGAGGTCAAGACATCAGACGGCTCAGGACAATGATGCGAAAGCACGCCAGGTTAAATCCTACATTAAGAACGCAGTCAAGGAAGGGTTAAAGAGTGTTTCAAGGAATCCTTCTCTTCCTGCTGTATCTTCACCATCTGCAGATTCAGATCATGTGTTTTCAGTGCGTTTTAACTCTGAAGTCGATAGCGATTCGGATCCATCTGAGGTTGAGATTGTCTCAGAATCGCAAACGTTTGATTTTTGCACTGGTTCACTCCTTGGTGGATGCTGTTAAGAAAAGAATTTTCGCTTCCAAATAAACAGCAAAGATACTACCCATAGTTAAAGAGATCATTACCCCCCTTCTCATTTCATTTCTGAAATTAAAAACGTAATTGACGAGGAGTGGGGGGGGGGCCTGAGAAGAAGCTCAATGTGCATAATGGTGTATCGAAGCTGTACCCCTTGGGACACTACGCCTAAGGTGGTTGCTTCATTACGTATATTTGCCAGCCACATTACGAGTATTTGGTCTCTTTTAGGAATCCTATGGATCGCAAAGTAAACGCAGACCTGAAAGGTCGTATTTGGACAGCCTGCAGACCGGCGGTAGCACTCACTCCTGTGGCAGCAGCACTTGGGCTGGGTTCGCACCTGTGCGTTTTTCGGTGTTTTTTGCGGATTTGCACTACTGTCCGTTTATCATGGTCTCCTATGGAACACGTTCTGTGGTGCGGTTCTGCGGAATGCACTGGAAGTGCATGGGTGTGAATCCAGCCTTAGAGTGTGGGTAGCAGAGCTGGTCGATGGATGTTTGGATGAAAGTCTGGGAAGTAGCAGTTCTTCTCCTTGCAGACTGCTGTAGAGTTGTGGCTGTCGACCAGGTCAAGATGACAGCAAAGATAATGGCTCTTTAAGACACAGCAGCCCTTTCAGTTTAACAAGAGATCCAAAGAAGGATTCAGGGAGGCCAGGACTTCAGACAGTTTTATTAGACAGTGGAGAGGAGCTGGTTCAACCTTCCAAGCCCAGGGCCAACAAAGCTCCTGGGGCTGTTTCCGCTGCTGCATCCCCAGAGTTGCGCGATTTACACTGCGACTTTGTGCGATTTGTGATGAGATATCATTCGACCTGTGAAAACCATGTTAGTACAAATCGCACAGATGTGGGAACAAAGTAGTGCAAAAAACCTTTTTTTGGAGTCAATGCGACTTAAGTCGCACCAATTAGAATGGGGACCATTGAAATACATGGGTTTTGACTTGTCATGCGACTTTGCTTGTGTCAGGTCGCACAACAAATCACAGTAGTGGGGACAGAGCCTAAGGCTTCAAATAAGTCCTTCTGAAGCTGTCTCCGCTTAACCCTCTCAAGTAGGAGCAAGACTAGCCCAATTCAGGGGGGGTTTGGGCGGACAAATGACATAATGCCTGGATTGTAGCCATCATTCGATCACGTTATCGTCTCGAGTTCAGAACAAGGCCCCCTCAGACCTTGTTCATAGAAACTGGACTTCCTACGGATTTGGAAAGGAGGCAATGTTTGCAAGGATATATAGGGGAGCTGTTGGCAGCAAGGGCCATCCTTCCAGTTCTAAGGCACGAATTGGGTCAAGGAGTATGTTCCCCCTCTGTTTTTGGTCCCAGAGGCTTCGGGGGGGTTTCGGACCAGTTTTTGACCTCAAAGTCCTGAATTCTTACATGAAGGTTCCACCATTCAAAATGGAGTCATTGGAGACGATCGTTTCGGTTGTGGAGTCAGGAGACTGGATGGTTTCCATTGATCTGGCGGATGCGTATCTTCATATCTCTATAGACGCATCTCAGCATCGCTTTCTCAGGCCTTCCATGGAAGGCTTTCATTTTCATTTTTAATCTCTTACATTCAGTTTCTGCACGACTCCGAGAACGTTTTTTAAAGCTGCTGTCATTGCGACTCTCAGGGTCAAGGGATATTTCATTACCTAGATGACATGCTACATCTCGGTCTGTCAAATGAGCTCCTTCTAGTTCATATGAATTCACCTGCAAAACGTTAACTCGTTTCGGCTGGTTGATCAACTTTCGGAAGAGCCAGATGCATCTGACCCAAATGTTGGAGTATTTGGGAGTACAAATCAACACGGATCGGTGTCGTGTTTCTCTTCCTCATAGGAAGGTCCAGGGGATCCAGTCTCAGACAAAGCAGTGATGGCCAGGCCTTCTATGATGCTGAAGGAATCCATGCAGTATCTGAGGGTTTTATCAGCCACCGGTCCAGTAGTCCCGTGGGTCAGGTGGCGCAGAAGGAGGTTTCAATGCAACTTTCTTCTTCAGTGGGATCATCTGCCAATTCCAATAATCTGGTCCCTGGTTGGTGATCAGTAGCTCGCAATCTTTCCAGTGGAGTTCCGTTGAAGGCCTCAGAACCAATAGTGGTGTCGACCAATGCCAGTCTGGCAGGCTGCAGGGCACTTTGCCTGGGACAGCAGATTCAAGGCCAATGGTACCTTTGTGGGGCGAAAAGTTCAAATTTCCTGGGACTGGATGCTGTCAGATGCGCTCTTAGTGTTCCAACCTATGTTGCGAGGTCGAGCTGTCAAGATTCTTTTGGACAACAAAACAACGGTGGCTTATGTGTCTCATCAAGAGGGCACAAGAAGTCACCCTCTCCTTCAGGTGGCATGTCAATCTTCCTCTGCACAGAGAAGAATCTCAGCTCTCTTACAGCATCTTAACTCCCAGGGCCTGGCAGTGTTTTAACAGATAGCTTAAGTCGAGGCTTTGGGGATCACAACAAATGGGGCCTCAACCGCAAGTACCTACGCAAGATCTACGCCTTCGATAGATCCTATGGCATTGGAGAATTGTCAACTGCTTTGCTTCTTCACCCGGACCTAGCATCCACAGGCATTGGGTCAGGGTGCTCTGTCCAGGTCTTGGAACTTCCCCTTGGTGTATGTGTTCCCGCCGCTTCCATTGGCTCTCAAAATCCTGCTGAAGATTCAGCGAGAAAGGGTCACAGCAATAGTAGTCCTACCTTACTGGCTCAGGGAGCAATGGTTCCCTCTGGCTTGGAGGATAAAGTTGGGCTCACCAATCCCTCTGCCTCCTTGTCAAAATCTCCTTCTGCAGAGTGGGGCCTGACACCCGAACTGCAGGAGGATAAAGTTGATGACATTATTACAGGATCGGCAGAACGAATGTAACCTATCACCGAATCTGGAATACTATGGAAAGGGGTAGGGACCTTGGATCTCCTTCAGTATCTAACATTTTGGAGTTTCTGCAGAGTAGTCTCCAAGGGTTAGCTTATAATTCCCCGAAGGGTCAAATCCCTGCCTTGTCGGCTATGTCGTGTACAAGATATGCTCTACATCCGTTGGTGATCTGATTTTTTTAGGTGCAGCCATAGAAATCAGACCTCCATTGAAATAATTTTTTCCAAAAGAGGACTTAACACTAGTCTTAGGAACATTGCTGGTTCCTCTGTTTGATCAAGCTTTCTCTTGTTCATTATTTCTTTTAACAGTTTTGTTTTTTACTAGCCGTGGCCTCGGCCAGAAGAGACTCCGAGTTGTGCGCCTTCTCATCTAAAGAACCATATTGTTTGGTGATCCCAGACAAGGTAGTCCTTAGGCCGATACTGAGCTTTCTACCTAAGGTGGCCACATAAATTTGTTTGAACTGGGAGGTCTTTCTCCCAGCCTTTCCGGCGGATACAGCTGATGAGTGGAATAGGTTAGACCTGGTCTCTGCGGTTTGAACCTACCTGAAATGGACTAAAAGCTTTGGCAAACAAGATCAGCTGTAGGTTTTCCCAATGGGGCCTAAAAAGGGTATGCCAGCAACATCCAGAGTTGGGTCTTCCTGGTTTGTCAAGACCATGCATATTGCATACAAAACGCTGGGTCTTCCTTCTCCTTCAGAGATCAAAGCACATTCGACAAGGGGTATGGCAGCATCCTGGGCATACGCGAAGGTCGCCCCTGAGGTAATTTGCGGAGCAGCAAGCTGGAGCATGCCCAACACCTTTTTTATTAGGCATTACAAACTTAATATGGCTTGTCCGCCTGAGGAAACATTTGGCGGCACAGTGGTGCAGTGGTTAGCACTCTCGCCTAGCAGTAAAAAAGGGTCGCTGGTTCGAATCCCAACCACGACACTACCTGCCTGGAGTTTGCATGTTCTCCCTGTGCCTGCGTGGGTTTCCTCCGGGTACTCCGGTTTCCTCCCACACTCCAAAGACATGCTGGTAGGTTAATTGGCTTCTGTCCAAAATTGGCCCTAGTATATGAATGGGGACCTTGGATTGAGGGTAGGGATTGATGTGAGTGTGCGATGTTCAGGGTTAGGGACAAGGGTCAGGGCTGTAGACCCACACTCACTCAGGTTGAACTGGATGGACTGGTGTCTTTATTCAACCTTACTAACTATGTAACTATGTAACTATGTAACTATGTAATTACGGCGGCTGTTGCCCATTAAAAATTTTGAGTAGCATTGCATTGAGGGTTTGGCTTATTTTTTGTCTTCCCTCCCTTCTTAATATTGCTTGGTACATCCCATAGTAGGCTGACATGGGGAGGTCCAGAAATAAGGAAAATTGTCGTCCATACTTACCGTAATTTTCCTTTCCTGGATCCTCCCCATGTCAGCCGGAGGATTCCCACCCAGTTTTTCCATTGCGAGGCGCGGTTTTTTTTAACACTGGTGTGGGCAGCCAGCCGCCCTTTATGGGCTAGAAAAGAGGTGGTCCTGGAGGGGTCAGAGGGGGCGGAGTTGAACCATAGTAGGCTGACATGGGGAGGATCCAGGAAAGGAAAATTACGGTAAGTATGGACAACAATTGTCCTTAATCATTACTATTCAGAAAGATAAGAAATTGAGCTAGAGACTTGGAACTGTCATTCCATAGGAGGAGGATGTCTTCAATATACCTAGCCCATAAGACAAGTTGTGGTCTGTCCTGGGCATGGACGACATCCTCCTCCCACTTAACCATAAACAATTTTGCAAGGCTGGGGGCAAATTTTGCCCATATCGCTACCCCCTTCTGCTGCAGATAAAACCGGATGTCAAACCAGAAGTAATTATGTTGAGTAGCAAACTTGAGTAACTCTATAATATAATTACCCTGGGACTGAGTGAGTAAGTGATCATGACATAAAAAATGTCGAACCGCTTCTATCCCCATCTGGTGGGGTATACATGTATTCAGGGAATCCACATCAGCAGTGGCTATGATGTAATCTCCCCGTATATTGACCGCCTCCAGCAATCTGATAGTATCCCTGGTATCTTTAAGATACAAGGGCGTTTGTCGAACCAAAGGTTGGAGAAAAAAGTCTATCTATATCGACCTATATGGGAAGTGACAGAGTCGATGCCACTCACAATGGGGCATCCTGGGGGGTGTAATGAATCCTTGTGGATCTTTGGTAGATAATACATTGTAGGAATTCTGGGTGCTATAGGTGCAAGGTAGGATTTTTACTTTTTTGTTTAAAATTTGTAGGTCAAAACCCTTTGTGATGAGATTCACTAAATCTTTTTAGAGATTAGAAGTCAGGTTATTTGGTCACTCCCTGTAGGTATCTTGATCAATCAAAATCCTATACATCTCATTTTCATAATCAACCATATCTAATACTACGATGCCCCCACCTTTGTCAACGGGGCGAATGACTAAGTCCTTCCTCTCACATAGAGACCTAAGGCCAGCATTAGACAAGAGATTTCCATAGGTTTGTTTGAGAGGTAAATTGGCAAGATCTTTAAGAACTAAATATATAAAGATATTAATAGCCAGAGCCATCTGGGTTGGTGGATTAAAGAGACGGATTCGATCCAGAGTGTACTGTCTGAGAAGTGGCTGCTCTAGGTGGATTCCTATAGGGATTTGAGATAAGGTAGTGTAGCACTGACCCCCGAAGGAGCTGCTGATATTTGATTGGGCCTGTACTCTGCTATCTTTACCCCCTATAAATTTGCTCAACCCGCTTGACATAGCTATGGTGTAGTGTTGGTGTGAAGCTTAACACTTAAGGACACTCTTACAATACACAATACGCAATAATGTACCTTTTACCAGTTCCTGGGTATCCGTAGCTTCACCTGTAGAAGAATTAACAACACCTCTACACATTTAAATTAACCAGAATGTAACTTTACTGAAATTGGTATGAACAATAATTACAATAGCTACACTGCCACACAAACGTAATGTGACAATGTGCTGAAATGTACAACTTATTAGGATATAAAGATTTCTTGGATAATCCCCTGCAGGTGCGTCTCCAAGTGGGACTAGTGCTCAAAGTGATCAATGTCTTTTACACTACACACCTTCCCACTTCCAGCATGCAAAGTTATACACACAGCACAATACAATTGTTATTGAGCTCCTCCTGCTGTATGATGTAGTCCTTTGTCACTGTGACTGAACACAAGGCCTTACAATGAAAGATATAGTCTTTGATCTTCTGTCTTCTGCTAACTATTACACTGTAGTAATTGTAATCCAAGGGTTTAACAAGCAAAGCAATAGTGTAGAATAATAATTGAAACCGTTCTTGCTGTATAACACACTTGTAACTGCCTCCAATACAGTTGTCTCTGAAGCACACAGTATCAGTTCTCAGCAAAGTATAGGCTTGAGGCCTGCTTAAACTCAGTCTGCTTGAATGAGACCCCTATGCGGAACTACAGGTCTCAGCAAACACTGTGGTATGAGTCTAAGTGTGTAAAGTGAGTTAAAGAACTGTGGACGTCTGCCCTCTCATCACACCAGGCTTGGATGAATGGATGCCTCTGTTCCGTTGGTCTCAGTCCTGCCGTCAGTCAGCTTTGCCATGCTGCACCACTCTGCTAGATGACCGGGACCCTCAAATGGCTCCGTCTGGTGTCTCTGGATCCTTCCTGATCCGGTCACACTGTTTCTCCGGCACACAGGTGTAAGGCAGAGTCGCTGGTTGTTCCGCTCCGCACAATGTAGGCCATGGCTCTCTGGACCACCTCCTCACTGATCCTCACAGGCAGGCCATTTGTCCAGAAGAGAAAGAAAATGGCCGCACTGGGGCTTTTATATCCTACCCAGCATGCAGTTCAGTTATATATCCTGAACATCAGAAATTCCTAGGTCGCCTATGGTCGTCAGAAAGGAACCAGTTGAACCTGTCACATACGCCTCTCCGCAAGCATCTACCTGGATTGGTTGATCCACAAGCTTGAATGACACCTAGCCATATGGCAAACGTGTCCACCCTCTCCGGTAAGCGTATTTGCTCCTTCTATTTTCACTTGTGGATGCCTAGTACAGGAAGATCACCTTTGCGATTCACATTGCACCTATATTATTTATTCTTCTCTTTTGACATCGAAGAACACATGTTGTTTAAATTGATGGACATTCATGCGATTATGAACTATATTGTTTCCCTTTGAAGCTCACTCCTCCTTTTTATTTTCACAAATGGTTTCCATACCATCACGCTGAAAGTTTGATTGCCATATATATGCATTGTATTGTGTATTTATATTCTTTGTGTTTAGCGCTGCATTTTTATACATATTCCAGTTTCTTTCACATTGTCACTACACTGTTGATGCTGGCTGCTATTCTTATTTAATTTTTTTTTTTTTTTTTTTTATAGTAGCGCAACAATATTTTGTACATTTTTGCCTTTCATTGTTTGGATTGCAGTTTACAGCTAGATGCCCAAGTTACCCACAATCTCAGCATTGGTGATTGTTTCCAGATGATCTGTGGATAGCACCTCTTAAATACCCACTCCATCCTTCCTGTCTAATAGCTGAAATTTTCTCCCTCATTGCCGTCATAATATCTTTCAAATAGTGGACCACAGTCTCTAATATTGATAAGGTTGAAGCAACCCCAGTTTCACCTGTCAACACAGGTGGGGAAGAACTCATTGCAGCAGAACATCACCTTCATCACCTTTTCACCATTTGATAGCCTCCTTCAATATTTTGTGAAATATCAACTCAAGATCAACTCCCAGCCTATCTTTAAGAGCTTGGTTTGGTTTAGGAGCTTTGGGGAAAATCACAATCCCTTTGATTCCTTGAGACAGTGGCGGATGGTGCTCAAAATTTTTGGGGGGTGCAAACAAACTGAAAAATACTGAAAAAAAACAACAATTGCAGCCTCACTGTGCCATCAAATGCAGCCACTGTGCCCATAAAATGCAGCCACTGTGCCTCATAAAATACAACCACTGTGCCCATCAAATGCAGCCACTGTGCCCATCAAATGCAGCCACTGTGCCCCATAAAAAAGGAGCCACTATGCCATCAAATGCAGCCACTGTGCCATCAATTGTAGCCACTGTGCCAATCAAATGAAGCCACTGTGCCCCATAAAATGCAGCCTCTGTGCCCATCATATGTAGCCTCTGTGCCCATCATATGCAGCCTCTGTGCCCATCATATGCAGCCTGTTCCCATCACACAGCCTCTGTACCCATCATATGCAGCCTCTGTGCCCATCATATAGCCTGTGCCCATCAGATGTAGCCTCTGTGCCCATCATATGCAGCCTCTCTGCCCCCCCTTCGCTCGCCGTCTGACACTTACCCCATCCTGGTGGCGGGTGACAGCAGTGAGCTGTGGGACATGCAGCAGGTGACCACAGTGAGCTCCTGTGTCCTCCATGGCTCTCTGTCCTCCCGTTCTTATGTTCCATTCCGGCATCCAATCAGGGCACCTGTGTCTTCAGCCAATCAGGTGATGGGTATTAGATCTTCCCCTCCAGATTGTCTGAGAGGCGTTTCAGTGTTAGCAAAGCAAATATTCATTTTCTTTGCTAACACACCTAGGTGAACTGCAAGTGCAATGCTCTGCACTCGCAGTTCACCTTTTTTGAAGGTTCCATTCAGTTGGGGCCAATTAGCCATTTTCCCTCGCTGGTGTCATGTGACTTATTAGTGTTACAAGGTCTCAGGTGTGAATGGGGAGCAGGTGTGTTAAATTTGGTGTTATCGCTCTCACTCTCTCATACTGGTCACTGGAAGTTCAACATGGCACCTCATGGCAAAGAACTCTCTGAGGATCTGAAAAAAAGACTTGTTGCTCTACATAAAGATGGCCTAGGCTATAAGAAGATTGCCAAGACCCTGAAACTGAGCTGCAGCACGGTGGCCAAGACCATACAGCGGTTTAACAGGACAGGTTCCACTCAGAACAGGCCTCGCCATGGTCAACCAAAGCAGTTGAGTAAATGTGCTCAGCATCTTATCCAGAGGTTGTCTTTGGGAAATAGACATATGCAGCATTGCTGCAGAGGTTGAAGGGGTGGGGAGTCAGTCTGTCAGTGCTCAGACCATACGCTGCACACTGCATCAAATTGGTCTACATGGCTGTCGTCCCAAAGGGAAGTCTCTTCTAAAGATGATGCACAAGAAAGCCTGTAAACAGTTTGCTGAAGACAAGCAGACTAAGTACATGGATTACTGGAACCATGTCCTGAGGTCTGATGACACCAAGATGAACGTATTTGGTTCAGATGGTGTCAAGCGTGTTTGGCGGCAAACAGGTGAGGAGTACAAAGACAAGTGTCTCTACAGTCAAGCAAGGTGGAGGGAGTGTCATGGTCTGGGGCTGCATGAGTGCTGCCGGCACTGGGGAGCTACAGTTCATTGTGGGAACCATGAATGCCAACATGTACTGTGACATACTGAAGCAGAGCATGAAATCCTCTCTTCGGAGACTGGGCCACAGGGCAGTATTCCAACATGATAATGACCCCAAACACACCTCCAAGATGATCGCTGCCTTGCTAAAGAAGCTGAGGGTAAAGATGATGGACTGGCCAAGCATGTCTCCAGACCTAAACCTTATTGAGCATCTATGGGGCATCCTCAAACGGCAGGTTGAGGAGTGCAAGGTCTCTAACATCCACCAGCTCTGTGATGTTGTTATGGAGGAGTGGAAGAGGACTCTAGTGGCAACCTGTGAAGCTCTGGTGAACTCCATGCCCAAGAGCGTTAAGTGCTGGAAAATAATGGTGGTCACACAAAATATTGACACTTTGGGCCCAATTTGGACATTTTCACTTAGGGGTGTACTCACTTTTGTTTACAGCGGTTTAAACATTAATGGCTGTGTGTTGAGTTATTTTGAGGGGACAGCAAATTTACACTGTTCTACAAGCTGTATACACTACTTCACATTGTAGCAAAGTGTAATTTCTTCAGTGTTGTCACATGAAAAGATAAAATAAAATTTTTACAAAAAGGTGAGGGGTGTACTCATTTTTGTGAGATACTGTACATTGTACAGTAGATAACTTCCTATACTCACATTACAGATATTAAAGCTGACTTAAGTGGCATTGTTGGTGCTGTCTTCTGGTTTACACATATCCAGTGTTAATGAAGTTCCTCAACCCTGGTCATTTAAATTTTAATGTAATTGCATTTAAAAAGGTACTGTCAAAAAACAAAACAAAAAAATTAGGTAATGATGAGTCAAATACTGTATATGTATTCATGTTCCCCTATATTTGTAAGCAAGTGTAAACATTTTTAACAGAATACAGATAGGCAGATCTTACAGGATGCCCTCCAGAACTATAAAAGCTAAAATACATTATGCAGAAGTATACAGAAAATCAACTTTAAAAAATGTAATATGATTTTTCACAAGGTATGCAAATTTTTACATTTAATTTATGAATATCTACTTTAGTTACCCCAAGTATGTTTTCATTCTAGTGACCCTATAATATAAGACCCTCACCTATGACCTTTAAAGAATACTTTTAATATACAGTCTCCCAAAACAATAAAAAATAACTTTTCACATAAACTGGTCAAATAATAGACGAGACTGATGATTTATCAACCTTGTTGTTGCCAATGGAAAGAGAAATGTTTGCAAAGAACCATCAGATAGTTGACAGGTACAGGAGCAACTTAAACATCTTTAATCACAGGATAAATATAGCTCATATTCGCAGGAATAGAGCTATAGGGCTAGAATGTTTAGTGGACAGAGAGAATGTTACCACAGTGAGGTACAGATAATAAATGCACGTAAATGGTTTGAAATCTGGGCAAAATAATAAGGCCACACTTTGTTTGCCATAATGCATTCCGTTGTTTGCCAGAAAAATAAGTAAATGCATCTCTTATGACATTTTGTTACATTGTTACAGGAATTTCCATTTTTATGGGAAACATTTAAAGGAGCGAAAAAATGGAATACAGTATGGCTAATATGAATTGTGGCCTTATAATTTTGGTAGGTGTTATAACAAACTTTGTATCCAGGACTCACAACGGCATGAGTTCACCTGTCATGTACCTCACTGTGGAGCCCAAGATGACAAAGGTGGCCTCTTCCGCATTTCCTATTCATGCACTCCTGGTAGTGGAGACAGATACTGCTAGGGAAGTGGAAGGGCACAGCTGCCAGGAAGATGGAGTAGTAAACTGAAGCTTGGTGTAACGAGCCCCTGCTCGCTCGGTTCCACTCTCCCGACACTCCTCTGTGGCTATTGAATCAGATTGCAATGTCTGATGGTTCGGTCATCCGATGCTCCGGGAATTGAACTACAGCTATGTGCCGTTCAAATCCAGTTGTGATAGCTCAGAACAAACACCAGGCAGGCTGTATATAAGTTCAACCAGGAATCTCTTTTATTGAAAGGAATACAGGCTCTTTTATACAGTAAAAGAGGAGGTGCATACCTCCTGCTCATATTACTATGAACATTCACCTGTGACCAGAAACCTAATCAAAATGGGCTAATTAACTAATCCCTTTAGACAGCCTAGATGACTCAGTCATGACCTTTAGGCCAGACTGGCCATCTTGCAGCTCAGAAAACACAATCAACATTATCACAAATCAACACAGAACTCTTCTTCACACAATAGCAGAGTTAATTAACACAAACAACAATGGGGATCTAATGACTCTTAGATCCCATACTGGACTTATTTACAATAAACACATTCTAGCAGGCAACAGACAGACAGGTGGCTGGAATTGACATCAGCATCTCCTAACAGTATTTGTCCCAGCATTATGAATCAGCCACTATTTCTAATATGGCAAATCCAGGGTCCCCAGAGTCTGTGTCTCTTGGGGGGATATGGACCTGAATCCAAAGTAACACCACCTCAAGGGTCCTCAGGCATACAGCTCACAAAGAGCACCATTCCCCCAAATGCCAGGGCCCACGATCGATCGGCAAGAGGCTAGCATTTAGTCCCCTCCAAAAGTCTCTCTCCCGGCTAGGTCTGTCACATTTCTACCCTTTTGGCAGGAGACTAACACCGGAGGAGACCCCAGATGGGTTGACTCCAAAGTTAGTCCATAGTTCCAGTCCCCCCATTGCTGATATCCACACAGTACCCCAAATAAATTGTCCCAAACAGAGCATTACTTACCCAGCCAACCTCTGCCTCTCTCAGAGAACACGCCCACCACCGGGGAGAGGCCTGGACTGGCCCTACTCCCTGGAATCTTTTCAGCCGCTGGAGAGAAGACAGGGTGACTGGGCTCACTCCGTCATGCCTTTGGGGATCTGGGCCGACCGCCAGCATCCCTGGGGTATACAAGGGGAGACTGAAGTCCCATCTACTACCACAGGAACTCCCTCTTCTGTTAGTTGAGGGCAGAGGCCAGCAGCACTCTGCCCGGTTGCCAGCCCTTCTGCTGGGGACTCCACATCCTCAGCTCTGGCTAACCGTTGGGGCAGGAAGTTGGCTTCCTCCACTCCCAAACTGTGTAACTGCCATTGGGGAGGTGAGCCGGTTGCTTCCTTTTCCATTCCCTCATCTGGATGTTGGAACGATATGTCTGTGGTACTGTCTCCCAGGTGCACGGATCTTTGCTGGGGAGGAAAGACCACTTCCTCCACCCTGGCCAACTGTTGGGGAGGGACAACGAACACCTCCTCTCCCTTCTCCCCCTGTATCCTGATCTGCTGCTGGGAAGTGACCACCTCCTTCTCACCCTGAGCCTCCGGAACCACTGCAGGTGTAGGGCAGAGATCTTGGACCCTCTGTCCGGTTGCCAGCGCTTCAGCTGGGGAAGTTCCTTGTAACTCCACAGATACTTCTGTTGGTGCTGGGCAGAGCACAGTGAAGTTTGGCCCTAATAACAGCTCTTCTTCTGCTGGAGGCTCACCAGGTTGTTCTTCCTCAGCAGAAAAGTCTATCAAATCCCCTGTCTCTGCAACTGGTGTCTGGGGATAAAGGTTCACCATCTCCTCTCCGTGGAACCCAGAAGATGCTATCAGTGCTGGGCAGAGGTTAGCAGAGCTCTGCCCTGTTGTCAGCACTTCAGCTTTGGGGATAGCAATCTCCAGATTTTCCACTGCTGATTCTCTGGCATTCAGCTGGACAGGCCCATTCCTCCATCCAAGATCATCCAATACAGAAACAGGTTCATCAAGGTCAGTCAGCACTTGCTCCATCCACCATAAGACCTCCACTTCCATAGCTGTGGGGGCAGGTTGGCAAAGCACACTGTTACTCTGCCACATTGTCGACTCTTCAGCCAGGATTTCAGAGTTGTCAACTGGTATTTCCTGATAGTCCCAGGAAAAAGGGAGCCCCACCCTGCTGCTGAGCAGAGTCTAGCAGCTGTCTGTAGGCCATCTCAAGCTCCCATTCCTGAATGGCCAGAAACTCCAAATCTTCCTGTGCCCAGTGCACTTCAAAGACATTCAGTCTTCGCTCTCTGTGCTCCATTATTTCCTCCAAACGCCACTCCCGATCACTCCGAAAGTCGGGGTCCCTGGACAGCCTCCAGTACAACAATCCTAGGCCATCATAGTCAAAGCCTTCCGTGGGGCTGTCATCCAGTGTCCACGGGCACACTTGGACTACATACCACTGGAGGGCTCTGTAGCTCTCGTCCAACCGCATTTCTGCCCGGATCAGCCTGCTTAACTCAGCTGTCCACTCCTGGTTCGGCTGTTCCCCCAATAACAGCATTCGCACTTCATACTGCGACTAGTACCTTACATGGATGGAAGGGAGAACTTTTCCTTGGTTTCACTGCTCACGGGCTAGCGCTTCCTTCCAGAGTTCGCAGCGGATAAAATCAAACCATCCTAGCAGGACCTGCTCTGATACTGGTCCTCTGTGCTGTATCTGCATCTCTCGCAACCTCCTTCTGAATTCCTCTTCCATGGTGGCTGGTATCTGTACCTCTCCTCTCCTGCTATCTGGACCTTGGATCCAGGTGATGGTTTGGATGTGTTCACGGCAAGGAAGCACAATCCCACCATTCCCTCCACGGCTCTCAAGTAAGTCTTTCAGCGTGGCTCTCCTGCAGGCTGGTTTGGAGTGTCCCAGTAACTGGAGAGCAAATCCCACGGCTGCCAACCAATGTAACGAGCCCCTGCTCGCTCGGTTCCACTCTCCCGACACTCCTCTGTAGCTATTGAATCAGATTGCAACGTCTGATTGTTCGGTCATCCGAAGCTCTGGGAATTGAACTACAGGTATGTGCCGTTCAAATCCAGTTGTGATAGCTCAGAACCAACACCAGGCAGGCTGTATGTAAGTTCAACCAGGAATCTCTTTTATTGAAAGGAATACAGGCTCTTTTATACAGTAAAAGAGGAGGTGCATACTACTCATGTGCTCATATTACTCTGAACATACACCTGTGACCAGAAACCTAATTAACATGGGCTAATTAACTAATCCCTTTAGACAGCCTGGATGACTCAGTCATGACCTTTAGGCCAGACTGGCCATCTTGTAGCTCAGAAAACACAATCAACATTATCACAAATCAACACAGAACTCTTCACACAATAGCAGTTAATTAACACAAACAACAATGGGGATCTAATGACTCTTAGATCCCATACTGGACTTATTTACAATAAACACATTCCAGCAGGCAACAGACAGGTGGCTGGAATTGACATCAGCATCTCCTAACAGTATTTGTCCCAGCATTATGAATCAGCCACTATTTCTAATATGGCAAATCCAGGGTCCCCAGAGTCTGTGTCTCTTGGGGGGATATGGACCTGAATCCAAAGTAACAGCACCTCAAGAGTCCTCAGGCATACAGCTCACAAAGAGCACTGTTCCCCCAAATGCCAGGGCCCACGATCGATTGGCAAGAGGCTAGCATTCAGTCCCCTCCAAAAGTCTCTTTCCCGGCTAGGTATGTCACACTTGGGAACACAGGAATCATTCCAGTAGCAGGGGTGATCCAGGAGAGCTGTCAGATGTAGCCTGGTCAGGAACAACATAAGCAGACTTTCAAGAATTAAAGTGTTTATTAACCTTAAAAAAAACTGATCCTGTTCCCTTAAAGCATATTATAAAGCATAGTGCATGTGCTGTGTAATTTGGCCCACTAACACCCAAAAAACCTGGCTGATCCTGTCTGGCTATACCCTCCCCCCGTAGACTGACCAAGATATATCTGGCTGCTGATCCCTGACACTGTGGTCAGTTTACGTGCCTCTGTCATCTGCAGCCCTGCTCTGTCCTTCTCTTCCCTCTCCTCTGTCCTCTCCCCTGTCCCTCCCTGCCTGTCTGCTCATGTCAGCGCCTGTGCCCTCTGCTGCTGCTGCTCTCATAATAACTATAAAATAATCCCATCCCCTCTTCCCCTCTGTAATATAACGTTAAGTGCCCATGTGCCTGTGTTATATACAAAATATGCTGATCTGTACCTATATCACAGTGGCTCCCGGCAATCACATGACTCCTCACCTCTCTCTCTCCTCTCTTCCCCTCCTCCCCAGCTGACGTCATTGGGAATGCTTGGCCCCGCCCGCTGGAGCTGTCAGCCAGGCAGAGGAGAGAGCCGAGGAGTCTTGTGAGTTTTGGGAGACACTCTTATAGGTACAGATTAGCATATTTTTTATATAACACAGGGACACTTATTGTTATGTTACAGAGGGGATGTGAGCATTTTATAGAAGTGGCTTAACAACCACTTTAAGAATACAGGAACCAGAGCTGAACACAATATAGCACTGATGCCAAGCCGACTCTGAGTTTAATTAGGCTGCTGGGCACCAAGAACTGTGGGTGTGTGCATATATGTGGCAGTGCTCTTGCACGTGTGCATTCTTGTCCTTGCACATCTAGTTAGGCTTCTATGCACACAATCCTACACATAAGCATGAGAATAAGCACTTGCTGGGTATTTGCTGTGAGAGATCCCTGACATCACCTCTGAGAGCTTAAGATACAACCATTCCATATTTTAGCACCTCATTGCATAAATGTCTTTAGGTCTTAACCACTTAAGCTCAGAAAGATTTTACCCCCTTCATGACTGGGCCATTTTTTTGTATTTGGCACTGGGCTAATTTGTCTGGCAATTACGCAGTCATGCAAGGCTGTATGCAAACAGAATGTTTATGATTTTTTTCCCTTAAATAGAGCTTTCTTTTGGTGGTATTTGATCACCACTGGGCTTTTTCTTTTTTATTGCGATCATACATTTAAAAAAAATAAAAAAATCACATTTTTTCTATCATCCCCCCCTCCATTCTATAGCTCTCCCTCTGTCTTATCTCACTAACTCTGCTGCTATCTTTATTACAATTGATTTGTATGTGTTTGTTTTTGTCTTTTTTTTTTCTCTCTCCTTTCCCTCAGAGATGTGTTTTGTTTTTTTTAACATTCTGCTTAAAAATTTGTGAATCAGTACTGCTTGGATCTTGAAGAAGGGGACATACCCCTAAAGCTTGTCCTGAAAAATTGTATAATAGTGCAAATAAAAAAAGGATTACAGACAATACTCAATTTTCTCTGTCACAAGTGCACTAATACAGCTACAATCACATCAAGTATGATAGACAAATTAAAAGTAATTGTCCAACTGCTATTTAAATGCTGAACTGAACACAAAGGAAACACAGGTCAACAGTGACATCTTCTTTCTCTCAAGATGCAAAAAGAGGAATCTCATACCACAGGGTCTCCGGATTATAAACCCTTGTGCAAATACACTGAACTCTTCTTATGCAGAAGGACTCTGAAGACGTACCAGCGAAAGGTTGAGGAACAACCTCATTCATAAACTGTATGGTAAAAGGGAAATAATCCAGAAACAAAAGCAGTTGGTGTTTGAAACCTCAACACCATTGGACCCTACAAGCATCAACCAAATTAAGAATGAAATCAAAACCTTACAAAGGCAACTGCAAAAACTTGCCATGAACAGGAAGCAAAAAAAACTCCAAAAGCTACACCAAGAGCAGACCTTTTGGATACAACCTAAACAACACAAAACAAACACAACTTCTATAACTCCTGCTATCAGCAACTTGGAACCGGATCCAGAATCCCAAGGTATCCCTTGTGTAAATTCTGACTTGACAGAAAATGTGGACATAACAGAGGAACTCGGAATCATAAATTTGTCAAATCATAAACTTTCTACACCAGAAACAGCAGTCCTCTCCAAAGGCCTCACATTCTGACCAACCACCAACTTTGATAATTTACAGGTATGGTCAGATATGAAGGAATTCTTTAGGAGACTAAGGCTCAAAGAATATTTTCACAGTAATGAAAGGAAGCCTAGGACAATAGGAGGTGACAAAAAGAAAAAGAACAGCAACTTCACACCTCCACAAGGACACAACCCCAACCTGGATACCTATATTGACAGCTTCAGGCTGTGAGTCACATCCCTGATATCCACCCAGCAAAAGAAAATATTATTTCACCACTGGAGCGAAGAGCTGTACATGATCTGTGCAATAATCAGGCCATAACCATCAAACCAGCAGATAAAGGGGGAGCAGTCATTCTGATGGATACAGACAAATATATACAAGAGGGCCAGAGGCAGCTGGCAAGTACTACTTACTACAAAAACTGGATTATGATCCGACCCAGGATTTTACTAAGCAAGACTTCTACATGCTGCCCAAGATTCACAAGCCAGGAAATCCAGGCAGACCCATTATAACAGGTACAAATACACTTACCGAACATATCTCAGGCCTTGTAGAAAACATGTTAAAACCTTTAGTCATGAACACTGCGAGTTTTCTGCAAGACACCACTGATTTTCTGAACAAGCTTAACAATATACAACAATTACCACCAAATGCACTTCCAGTCATTATGGATGTAGAATCTCTGTACAGTAACATCCCTCACAAGGATGGGTTGGCCGCATGTCACAGATTTTTATCATCCTCACCAAACCACAAATACACTGCCGAGGATGTGACACAGCTCATCGCATTCATTCTTACACACAACTACTTCACTTTCAATAATGACATCTATCTCCAGTGTATGGGTACTGCTATGGGAAGCAAAATTGCACCCCAATATGCAAACTTATTTATGGCTGACCCGGAGGACAATTTCCTTAACAGCATACAACAAAAGCCATACAGATATTATCGCTATATTGATGATATCTTCATGATATAGACTGAAGGTGAAGAAAATCTAAACCAATTCTTCTCATTGATCAACACTTTTCACCCATCTATCAAACTAAAAATGGATTATTTGAACACACATGTCAACTTCCTAGATACTACAGTATACATCAGGGATGACAAGTTTTTCACACGTCGATATACAGAAAACCGACTGACCAATGCAGCTATCTTCACAGTTCCAGTTTTCACCCCCAACACACTAAACAGGCCATCATACACAGCCAGGCCATCTGATACCACCGAGTTTGTTCAGACCCAGAAGACAGAGATAAACATCTCAGAACACTGGCAGACTCCTTCCATAAGAAAGGTTACAAAGACAAAACCATCAACAACAGCATAAACACAGCCTTGAAAACCCAAAGAGAAAATCTCCTCCAATACACAGAGAAAAAAAAACAAATAACCAAGTACCTCTAGTCACCACATACAACCCAGCACTTGAAGGGATCAAAAAGCTAATCAAAGATTTACAACCCATTATAACAGAGGATGAAACTCTGAAAGGAATATTTCAACAACCCCCATTATTGGCTTTCAGACAACCACCCAACCTCAGACACAAACTAATCAGCAGGAAACTTCACTCTGATTATGAAGTCACAAATAATGAAAGCAAACCCTGCAATAAAAAACACTGCAAACTATGTAACCAGATCAATTTATCCAAAAGTGTTACACACACAAATGGGACCTCCAATATCATGGGATCTTACAACTGTACCTCCAGTAATGTTGTGTACCTCATCCAATGCAAAAGGTGCAGCAAAGGATCTTATGTTGGTGAAACAGGACAGAAGTTGCAAGCGAGGATGAATTTGCACAGACATACCATCAAGGTACATAAAGAAGACAGTTTATGCACACCTGTGGGACATCACTTCTCACAACCAGACCACACTATAGAAGACCTCAATTTAGTTCTTAAAGGGAATTTCAGAACTATCGAGGAAAGGAAAACGATTGAACTAAGAATGATAATTCTTTTTGACACAAAAAATTACGGCCTGAATTTAGATATTGGTTTCCTTACCCATTATACTAAAGTTTTACGACCCCCTCTGTGACTATCATCCCCCCCCCCCCCCCTCCATTCTATAGCTCTTCTTCTGTCTTATCTCACTAACTCTGCTGCTATCTTTATTACCATTGATTTTTACGTGTTTGTTTTTCTCTTTTTTTCTCTCTCCTTTCCCCCAGAGATGTGTTTTTTTTTTGTTTACATTCTGCTTAAAAATTTGTGAATCAGTACTGCTTGGACCTTGTATCATGGACAGTACTCAATTTTAATTTGTCTATCAAAATCTATCAAACAACAAATGTTTATGCTGAAAAAAAAAATCTTACTGATCCAAATTTTTATTTAGAGCTGTTCACTTGTTCATTACCCATACAAGCAAAAAATGATTACAAAAATATATTTTACTCTCAATCAGATTGGCTGACAATATTTAGTCATATTGAGCATAATTACCTGTCCTGACATGTTTGCTGCTCACAAAACACAATCAATATCTTAGTTCTGATTCTATATATACATATATACAATAAAAATAGACATGGAATTACACATAACAGCAAATCAAATTTCAAATTACTCATGTAGATTACAAAGTAAATTATCTGTTTGTATGGGCAAGCAATTTAATCTCTAAAAAATAATATGAGACTAGTCCATTAAGTTATATGTGACTTTCAACTTTATAAAGATGAAAGTCACATATAACTTAATGGACTAGTTAAAGTTAATATGATGTAAATGGCACAATTTGAGATATTCTTATCATTTTGAGCAATTCTCAAGTACAAACATTAGCCTTAAAGTTATAAAGCTAGAGTATACATAACAGGAAAAATACCCCAAGTTACTTTTTTCCTATACCTAGTTTCAGAAATACAACTGTTCTCCTGTTTTAGCTGCAGGACAGTGCCAAAGAAAACAGTAGTGTTCTACTAGGATATGGGAAGTCAAACAGAAAGTGCAATGAATCTAGTGCTGATGAATATAAGTTTCTCTCCATGAAGTCCCAAGTGTCAAAAATTATTATAGAAGCGTTTCTGTAGTTTAGGACATTCCCAAGGCGGGTTACTCAGTGTTATGTAAATGACAAATGACTAGAAAAAAAATTGGCTTGTGTAAACGAAATTCTGCGTCCATAATAAAAATGTTAATATTGCTGATCTGACAGATCTGAAATAAGGTCTTGTTTTAAAAAGTAACACCTTGATAGTTTACACTGACATTTATACATTATTATTATAACTGCCTAGGTGAAACAGTGAATGGGAGCTTTAAAATACATATGGGGTTAAATCTTATTGGTGTTAACTTCAGTTCCAGTTTAAATTCATAGGTAAGGTGTTAGACTTCCCACTAGGTGAATCAACAGCTGAAAACGAGTGTGTGGTCACTGCTTTCACAATATTATTTTGCCATTGCAAGGCTTGTACAGTATCAGCATTCATTTTCTCATTATTTGAAAGTTCAAATTAAAATGTTATTCAAAAAAAAAAATTATAAGAACAAAACATCCTGTACATACTGGAAAGCAGAAATATAGATAGTATAAAGAAATTTATTGTAGCAAAGAAGCAGAATACTCTAAATTAACCCAAGCTGAGGATGCTTCAGAACCTATTAAAACTATGGTCCATATGAAATGACCAGTGGAATTGTATAATATGAACATTTCTGTACTTTTTTGCTGAACGTTTCCAGCAGGTGGCTAGAGCCAATGAGGTTTCTGGAGAAGAGAGTCAGAGACTGACATTGAATCAAATTGCTTTGTGTTTCATCTCTAGTTTATTCTACACATGAATAGGACACAGTTACAAACAGGCCTTCATTTCTATTAGAACTCTTTCACAACGGAGGCGTTTATCAGGCACTTTTGGGATAAAAATAGCGCCTGTAAAGCACCTGAAAAAACGGCTCCCCTGCAGTCTGTGTGAAAGCCCGAGTGCTTTCACACTGAGGCGATGCGCTGGCAGGACGTTAAAAAACCTCCTGCAAGCAGCATCTTTGGAGCGGTGAAGGAGCAGTGTATACACCGCTCCTCCATCACTCCTGCCCATTGAAATGAATGGGCAGCGCCGCTAAACCCCTGGCAAAGCGCCGCTTTGCGGGTCATTTTAACTCTTTTTCGGCCACTACTGGAGGTTAAAAGCGCCCCGCTAGCAGCTGAAAACCTCCGCAAAAATGATGGTAAAGCACCACTAAAAATAGCTGCGCTTTACCGTTGACAGCGCCGACGCCCCAGTGTGAAAGCAGCCTTATGGGTACAAATCTTGGTTAGTGCCCTATTTTGAACTTTTATTTAAATAATGTGAATAATGTCCTTCTTAGCAAAATCATTATTTAAGACTTCAATATATTGGACTTTACTATAATTCCCAGTTTAACCACTTCCTTTCCCGCCCATAGTCAAATGACGTCCGCAGGAGGGATCTCCCATCCTGGGTGGGCATCATATGATGTCATCAGCTTCCCCACCGTCTAGGGGGCATGCGCCGCCACTTCACTCAGGAGCTGATGCACGTGCCCGGCAGCCGCGATGTCTGCCGGGCACTCGCAATTGCCGGTAACAGAGCAGGACCGTGGATCTGTGTGTGTAAACACACAGATCCATGTCCTGTCAGGGGAGAGAAGACCAATCGTGTGTTCCCAGTACAGAGGAACACCGATCGGTCTCCTCCCCTTGTGAGTCCCCTCATCCTACAGTTAGAATCACTCCCTAGGTAACACATTTAACCCCTTGATTGGCCCCTAGTGTTAACCCCTTCCCTGCCAGTGATATTTATACAGTAATTAGTGCATTTTTATAGCACTGATCGCTGTATAAATGTGAATGGTCCCAAAATAGTGTCAAAAGCATCCGATATGTCCACCGCAATGTCACAGTCACAATAAAAATCGCAGATCACCGGCATTACAAGTAAAAAAATAATAAAAATGCCATAAATATATTGCCTATTTTATAGATGCTATAACTTTTGCACAAACCAATCAATATACGCTTATTGTGGGTTTTTTTACCAAAAATATGTAGAAAAAATATACATTGGCCGTAACTGAGGAATATTTTTTTTTTTTAAATTGGGATATTTATTATAGCAAAAAGTAAAAAATATTGTGTTTTTTTCAAACTTGTCACTCTTCTTTTGTTTATAGCGCAAGAAATAAAAACCGCAGAGGTGATCAAATACCACCAAAAGAAAGCTCTATTTGTGGGGAAAAACAATGATACAAATTTCATTTGGGTACAGTGTTGCATGATTGCGCAATTGTCATTCAAAATGTGACAGCGCTGAAAAGTGAAAATTGGTCTGGGCAGAAAGGGGGTGAAAATGCCCTGTATTGAAGTGGTTAGACTAGATGCTCCTGCCATTTTTGTGGGATCCTTAAAGTGGTTTTAAACCCTTACATATACCCAGTGAAGTGACTAGCCAAAGGTGATAGACAGAGATGGCTCCATCTCCAGCTTGATGAAGGAGGGAACACAGAGGTTTCCTCCTTGCTTTTTCTTCCCACCGGCTGCCCCCTTTTGGAATACATTGACAGTACCGACCATCAGCTAACTATACTGAGACCACATATACTCACCTACATAAACACTAATATTGGCAAAGTTGGCCTATGATATTTTATGAAAAAAATCCCATGTGGACTAAATCCATCTATCAAGGGAGCGGTAACAGCTGGTAATGCGATGATCAATATGATTGAACTTGTGTATGTATCTGCTTGTATATTTTGAGAGCTTGCCTGTAGTTCACTTCCTGAAGAAGCAGTCAACGACCCGTGAAACGCATCTGCGTTAAAGTCACAGCAAGCCACTCATCACCTGGCTGTAGTGGGTGTAGGGGTGATGAGGAAATTGATATTGAGTACTACAACAATTTATGTGTATCTCTCTGTAACAAATATGTATTTTTTCACAAAATTTTGTACAAATAAAACTTTATTGCTATTTTACTCAAGTGGTACCGTTAAAGTCTTCTATCTAATTTCTAGGGATTTTTGTGCAATTTTGGTTATAGGATGTGGTAACGGACATCTGTCCAACGCTAAGTGGGTTCCTTCTAGTAGTCCCTCCACCTAATTTCTCTTTCCTAATGTCAATCACTGGCTGTGTGCTGGAACAACCTCCCGCTCACCTTTTTTCTTTTTGTGTCAGGATAACCTGTTGGAAGTTACTAATGCAGATTGCAGAGGCAGAAGATAGAAATGCCACTTCATGCTGTGGATTGAGAGAAGTACACACTATAAAAGGATATGCTTTGTTCATGTTTCATGTCAGAGGTTTACAACCAGTTTAATGAAGCCTGGAGCTCTACTGTCCTATGTTGAGCATTTTAGGTTAAGGGTTATGTTTTGGTGTTCAAGTGTAGGTTTAAAAAAAAAACACTAAACTGCTTGAAAAGCATATGTAAGACATGTACATTTATCTTGTTCTGAATTGAGTTCACAGTCTCTTGATATTTATCCTTACTATGGGCATCAGATAAGTGTCACCCCTCACTGCCAGGATTCTTATGCAGCTCGACCTTTTGTTGGTTGGAGTTTTTAAAGTCAGTAACCTGTTTATCTTTTTTCACATATTAAATTGAATATTTAAAAAAAAAATGTTGATCTTTTGAGCATGTTTATGAGCTTTTCAGATAGTGAAAAGATCTTTTGATGATTTATAAAGGTTTGGGCTCTTTATTAAATATGGTTATATTATACATGTTGAGCTTACGTTTTATTTACTACTAATAGCAATATATGCTCTATTACCAACACGTTATAAAGCTGTTTCATATACAAAATCAAATAAGCTTTTAAAATGTAATGAAAGTAATTATATAATTATATCATTTGTTTACTGCAGTCAGGTTAATGTACTTATAAATCTATAGCTTGTTTGCATTGCTCACTTCAGTAAATATTTCTATTGGATAAGCATGTGTTAATACATCTAAAAAGGAAACACCAGACAGTATTTTATTCACTTTCATTATGAATCAGTTTACAGTAAATAAAATTTTAATGGTGCAACACTAACTCTAACAGTTTTAAATGGTGTTGCTTTTACACATTCTGTTCTTTAATAATGCCACAACCATTTCTTCAGGTAATTTAAAATCTCATTAAATTATACACTGTGTGTCTAGGAGATACATACATAAAAATAATGCAAACATTCTGAAAAGCACAATTTAGCTTGTCTTCTTAGAACAATACTATAAAATGTGTAAGACTCAAATATTGTTCATAGAATTAAGTGACAACTTCTCAGTCTGTCATTATGAAATAAGACAATGGGTTTAGTTTATTCTGAGCTCCAGACATACAACTAAATATGCAACTGAAATTCACCTATATGAACTGTTATACTTGACATAACGTTTTGCAATTCTTTTAAATTGTGATCCAGGAATCTCTTATGTCGCATACACACCATTTAGAAATTCCGCCAGCAAAAGACCGATATGAGCTTTTGATCGGAAAATGCCATCGTGTGCATGCTTCATCGGACTTTTGCTGGCAGAATTCCAGCCAGCAAAAGATTTGAGAGCATGTTCTCTATTCGGTTGGAAAAAGTTCCTATCCGAAAATGTGTTTGTCTGTATGCAATTCGGATGCGCAAAAAATCACGCATGCTCGGAAACAATTTGACGCATGATCAGAAGCATTGAACTTCACTTTCTCGGCTCATCGTAGTGTTGTACGTCACTGCGTTCTTGACAGTCGAAAGTTTAGAGAACTTTTGTGTGACTGTGTGTATGGAAGGCAAGCTTGAGCGGAATTCCGTCGGAAAAGCCATTCAAGTTTTTTCTGATGGAAATTACACTTGTTTGTACGCGGCATAAGAGAGCTAGAACAATGAGGTCTCTGACCTCAGGTGCAGCACATTTTAGTCAAAGACCTAACCCTACTCACAGATTTTATGAAGCAGCGTAATACTGATAACTCATCACTCTGCTCCCTCCTGCTCATGTTAGGCTTCCAGAGATGGAATAGCCACAGAAATTCTATGCTGCTGAACTTAACTAATTCATATTGCTCCTCCCAGTCTGAATTCCGCTAATTTAAGTAAGCTAATATAAATACAAAATCCAGGTACATAAAGTCAAATTGAGTGCTTTTAAGGTTTTAAATATTTGAAGGGACATTGTTTGTGTCTCCCATGGCAACTAATTAACTGGCATCTGTATTTTTTCTGGAGCAAGCTAGAAAAAAAATATTTTTATTGGTTATGAGTTGACAGGTTTTTTATTTTTTTTTTTAACTCAAAGACAAAACTGTATTGAGGTCAAGTGCTTAATGCCATCTTACTGAAAGAACTGTTCATGGGCTGGCAGCATTGAAATGTCAGAGATTAAAAAAAAATCAGAAATCTGAAAATAAGAACGAATGTCCGAAAATTCTAAAGAATGAAAATCCGAAAATAGGAACAAAAATCTGTAAATTTGAAAAATAGAAAATCTGAAATAATAGCTATCTAACTAATAATAACTATTACTAACTAGACATGTGCACACTGAAGTATTTTGTTTCGGAATTTTGTTTTGGTCCGAAAAATTAATTAATTTAGTTACTCCCGAAAATTTGTTTTTATTTATTTCGTTTCTTTAAAAAATGCATTCGTCCAAAAACCTGAAATAATTAAGGTTGAATCTGTCATTGAAGGCTTATGGTGTCTGTCGAATGTTCTAAGAAGATTCGACGGAGCAGCTAAACTGTACGACGCAATCGTACATTTCCGGTCGAATGTTCCGCCTACAAGCTATAGTAGAATTCTAATGTTGTATGACACTAGTAATAATTATATTTATTAATTATTATTACTAGTCAACCAACATTAGGATTCTTCTATAGCCTATGGGCGGAGCATTTGACCATAAATGTCCGCTCACGTCGACTGCTTTGTTGAATCTTCATGTCGAATCTTTTCTCTCTACGTCGAATAATCTTGAACTAATAGAGTTAGGTTAGGCACATTCGACCTTTTTTGCTATTGTTTCTATAATGTCGAATCTTTTCTCTCTATGTAGAATAATCTTGGACTAATAAAGCTAAGGTTAGGCACATTCGACCACAGGTTCGATGCACACAGATCGCTATTGTCAGTGCCATGTCGAATCTCCTATCCATATCGAACTGTTGCCGCAACAAAACTAAAATAAAGCATTTGTTTATGTCGGATCTTTCGGTTTTCGGATTCTGCACGTTCGTTATCGTTTGTTAAAACGATAATGAAAATACCAGAAATTCGAACTAAAATGCATTCGGACGAAAATGAATGCACATGTCTATTACTAACTATTCAATTATAGTTATTGGAATTTCCTTTCAAATTTGGCTGTTAGTGAACGTAATGTATACGAATTTATCTGAAGTTACGAATTATCCGAAATAACAAATGCCGCATCTAAATGAATGGAGCATAACAAATTAACAATAATATTAATAATAACAAAAATTTTTTATTATTATTTATTATTATTTATTAGTTAAGTTCCATTCGTTATTTCAGATAATTCGTAATTTCAGAAAAATTCGTATTCGTTACGTTCACTAATGGCCAAATTTGAAAGGAAATTCTAATACCTATAATTTAATAGTTAATTATTATTAGTTAGTTATTATTTTGCATTTTCGAATGTTCAGATTTCAGAATTTCAGAATTTTCGAATTTCTGAATTATCGGATTTCGAATTTCCGAATTTTTGAATTTACAAATGTATTCAAAAAAATAAATTTTGATCATAACGAATAACTCAAAAAATGAAAAAAAAAAAACAAAAACAAAAGACGAATGAAACTAAAATGAACAAAATTTTTTGGCAGTACACATCAGATTCCAAATTGTATTTTTTTATATGCAATTGTAATGCAAATTCTAATTGGTTACTATAGAGAATACATCCAGATACTTTTATCTTTTCATACACAAGATACTATGCTTTTTAAGCTGAAACAAACAGCTAACGATGTCCAAAACCTAATGCTAGATTTGGATTTATATTGGTCAAAGGTTTGGCTCCTAAGTTTACAACAATCAAAGTTTGTCTAAAAGGGCTGTGCAATTTATTCAGTTGCATATCATGAAGTTTATATCCTGTAGGAAACTATAACAATCATCATTCATTCATGTAACTACACACGAGCACTAAAAGTTGATAAAACACATTAGCCATTTTAGGAAAAGGGATCTATAAAGAATTCTGTAAATTGAGCTATTTTATGCTAATATACAACTTACCAATAAAAATGGGACTTAAACTGGTTGTTAAGCCATTATAGTAAAATCATACAATCCCCTCTGTTAAATAACATTATGTATCCCAGTGTCTGTGCTGTATAAAAAAGATGCAGATTTCGACCTTATATCAGAGCGTCTCCCAGCAATCACGTGACTCCTCAGCTCTCTCCTCTCCCAGGCTGACAGCTACAGCGGGAGGAGCCAAGAACTCCCACTGACGTCAGCCGGGGAGGAGAGAGAGTCGAGCAATCACATGAGAGCAGGGAGACACTCTGATATAAGGTAACAATCTGTATCATTTTTATATAACGCAAACACTAGGACACATATCGTTATTTAAGAGAGGGGATTGCATGATTATACTATAGTTATGATATCAGCCACAGGGGAGGTTTGGGGAGTGGATGGAGCTGACAGACAGGGAGTGGAGGGGGGAGAGGATGAGGGAGAGCAGAGAGGAGAGCTACAGATGATGGAGGCATGTAAACTGACCATGGTGTCAGGGCGCAGCAGCCATGATAAACTGTTGTCAAATCTAAGGTTCTAATTGCAGTCTGACTTTAATTAATTAATGCTTGTTGGCAGCAGTGGCAGTTTCCATTTCCTTTTCATCAGTTCCTTTTGATAGACCAAACTGCAATATCCATTGTCAACCAATCAAAATGAATTATATAGCGACCCAATTACAACAAACTAAAAGAATTGTGGGTAACAGACACATCACTCGGCCTGATATACTATAAATTATGGGCATATACCAGCGCATGGACCATGTGTTAACAAACTATCTCAAATTATCATGGTTATATATGTGCAGCGCCACCCCCAAAGGAGCCGCTTGGTAAATTTGGGTCGTTGGGACAATATGGCTCCCACAGCTATTTCAGAGGCAGACACTTCAAGGACATAGGGCAGAGCAGGATCTGGGTGTTTCAGGATGGGTGCAGATGGGAAAAGGCTTTTCAATTTTTCAAAGGCTGTCTGAGCTTCTGAGGTCCATGTGAAGATTGTGCGTAGCTTGGTCTACTGGGTAATAGGGGATACGATACTGGAAAAGTCTTTAATAAATTTTCTGTAAAAATGAGCAAATCCCAAAAATTGCTGTACAGATTTTTTATCAGTAGGGGCAGGCCAATCGAGTACTGCAGATACCTTCTGTGGGTCCATAGCAATTCCGTCTGCGGAGATAATAAGTCCCAGGAACTGGATGGTGAGCTTTTCGAATTCACATTTCTCCGCCTTGGCATAGAGATGATGTTCCCTTAGTCTGTTTAACACTTTCTTCACGTGAATTTGATGGGACTCTAAGGAGGTGGAAAAAATTAAAATGTCATCCAAATAAACAATAGTAAATAAATCAAAAAAGTCCAGGAACACACTGTTTACAAAGTGCTGGAAGGTAGCTGGAGCATTACAGAGTCCAAAGGGCATCACCAGGTACTGAAAATGTCCGAAACGAGACCTGAAGGCTGTCTTCCATTCATCACCTTCTCTTATTCTGATCAGGTTGTATGCTCCCCTTAAGTCTAATTTTGTAAATATACGAGCTTCTCGTAACCTCTGGAATAGTTCAGGAATAAGAGGTAAAGGGTATCGATTTTTAATGGTTACTTTATTTAAGTCCCGGTAATCAATACAGGGCTGGAGGGAGTGATAATTTTTTTCCACGAAGAATATTCCCGCTGCTGCGGGGGAAGAAGATGGCCGGATAAACCCTTTGTCAAGACTCTCATCAATGTATTTCCGCAATTCTTCCAGTTCTGGTTCTGAGAGTGGGTAGATCCCGCCAAAGGGAATTTCTGCACCAGTTAAGAGATCAATAGGGCAATCATACGGTCTATGAAGAGGGAGAGTGTCAGCGTTCTTTTTATTGAAAACGTTCAGGAAATTATGGTAAATGGGAGGCACAAGTTTATTGGTTTCGGGGTCCGTGTTGATGCAGAGAAGCGAACCTTCGGACTTGGCTGGAGGAATGCGGAATTCACTACAGTATTTAGAAGGAAAAGTCACCTCTCCTGTGACCCAATTGATGAGAGGGTTATGTGCCTTCAACCAGGGCTGCCCAAGGATGACAGGAAATAAAGGAGATGTAATCATGTCCAAACGTAGCAGCTCACAATGCCCGGAAGCTGTGAGGCACAGGATGGGTTCAGCCTCTAGAGTGACAGGCCCCAATTTGATACCTGAACCCTCTGCCAGGTGGACCGTGAAGCTGTTCTTCTTGGTACACAAGGGGAGTGCGTGCATATTTGCAAAGGCAGAGTCCACAAAACAGCTACAGGCCCCTGAGTCAATGGCAGAAACAGTAAGAGTCTTTCCGGTTAACTGGAGGGAAACTGGCAGCAGGGTGTGGTATTGACTGGAACTTAGTGCTGCAACTGTAGCAGATGGAAGGAGGGGTCTCCTATGATGTCTTCTGGAACAAGTCTGTAGGAAGTGCCCCTGCTCGCCACAATAAAGACAGAGATTATTGCGGCGACGTCGAGACCGCTCTTGTTCGGTCAGAGGAGGCCTAGGAAAGCTGGCGTGTGGAACCTTCCTGACGTCAGAAACATTTTTTGGCATGGTTGAGAAGGAGGCAGGTGATGAGTCCATCGAGCAGGTAGGCATTAGATGAAGTTTCCCGGCTTTTTCAAACTGTCTTTCACGTAGGCGACGGTCAATTTGTATACTAAGGTGGATTAAGTCATTCAGAGAGGTAGGTATTTCCACTCTGGTGAGTTTATCCTTGATGGCTTCTGACAGGCCAAGACGAAATTGGAATTGGACTCATTCCACTCGGTATCAGTGCTCCATAAACGAAAGTCCGAGATATAGTCCTCCATAGGCCTAGAACCTTGTTGTAAATGACTCAGTGAAGTCTCTGCCATCTGGTGACAGAAAGGGTCGGCATATAATTGAGCCATGGCAGTGAAAAGGGAACTGACCAAAGCCAGGACAGGGTCGTGTTGTTCCCAAAGCTGAAATGCCCAGGCCTGGGGTTCCTCCAGCAACAAGGAGATGAGAAATCCCACCTTCACTTCCTCAGTAGAGAATGTATGAGGTAGCAAAGAAAAATATAGTTCATAGGTATTCTGAAAAGTCCGGTACTTTTTACGGTCCCCAGAAAACCATTCAGGCAAGGGTATCCTGGGTTCAGAAAGATAAGATAGTTCAGCTTGGGTAAAAGTCATAGTTTGAGCAGAGGAATCCTTGATTCTTGGATGCTTGTAAGTGGGGGTAAAGCTGGATGTATGCTAAAGTTGGTTATGGATGCAGGCAAAGTCCATATGCAACCCTTGCACTACATGGGAGAGTGCGGTAACAGAGGGTTGACAGCAGAGAGACCTCCCTTTCAGACTCCATCACTGGCTGACTGGTACTGTCACGTACCTGAAATGAGACTGAAATGACGAGGTCGGCCTATCTCCAGTCCAGGTCCCGCTGAGAGTGGAACAGAAGGAGCCAAAGGACAGGAGGCACACAAGTGCCTGCAGATAGAAGCCCGGAATCCTGTAGCAGGAAGTTGCAGCTGGTCGCAGGACTGTGGTTGCAGAGCAGGAAGTCGCAGCTGGTCGCAGGACTGTGGTTGCAGAGCAGGAAGTCACAGCTGGTCGCAGGACTGTAGTTGCAGACACTCGGGTAGCAATGCTGGGCCGAGCAGGGTACCAGAGCAAGGTCACAGGAATAGCTGGGTTCATCAACAGGCGGGCAGAAGGGTACCAGAACATCAGGCTGAGACAGGTCAGATGGGAAGCTGGGTTCATCAACAGGCAGGCAGCAGGGTACCAGAACATCAGGCAGAGATGGGTCAGATGGGAAGCCAGGATCAGGAACCAGAGATCAGGTATAGCAGAGTTCAGAGTAGGGTCAACAGGAGCCAAGGTCAGCAATGGGAGATCAGACAGACAAACGCAGGTTTCAGAGTAACAGGAACACTGCTGAAGACCAGTCAGCACCGATCAGTTGCTGGAGCCCCCTTTAAGTAGGCTGTCTGGCGCCAACTGGCACTAAGGCGTGCTCCTGTGCGTGTACGCCGTGCACCACGCATGTGCATAAGTGCGCATGGTATCTGTGGTCCCCTGTGCACACATGCGCACCAGTGTGCACACCGGGCGATTTCCACTGGTTTCCTTACACACAGTCCCTGGTGTCAGCGTGTTTCTCTCCCCTCAATCAGATGCTGGTACCTCAGACAGCTCTCCTTACTCTCCTCAAACATCCCTCCTCAGATCTTCTGTCAGCACCCTCTCTGTAGTGCTGTGTGAAAAATATCTCTCTCTCTCTCTCTCTCTCTCTCTCTCTCTCTCTAGGCTTATTTGACATGTCATTCTACTTGGCGCATGCACATTTTATTGCTTAGTGAACTGATCGCATTATTAAATGTTAAAACGTGCATTTTTTTGCACCTCAGTATAAAATAAGGCACAAAGTTACATTATTTAGTCATTCAATATACACTCACCAGCCACTTTATTCTCATTGTCATGTTCAAGAAACCAGTTTGACATGATTTGAGCTTTGTAACATGGTGCATTATCCTGGTGGAAGTAGCCATCGGAAAATGGGAACACTGTAGTCATGGCCATCTGCTTCAAGGTTTTATGTGTTGTGCATTCAGAGTTGGTATTCTGCATACCTTGGTTGTTTTGAGTGATTATTTGTTACTGTTGCCTTTCTATCATCTCAAACCAGTTTGCCCATTCTCCTCTGACCTCTGACATCAACAAGACATTTTCCTCTGCTCACTGGATATTTTCTATTTTATGGACCATTCTCTGAAAACCATAGAGATAGATTGTGTGTAAAAATGGCAGTAGATCAGCTGTTTTTGAAATACTCAGACCAGCCCATCTGACACCAACAACCATGCCACATTCAAAGTCATCTTCACGACATCTAGATACCTAAATGCATTGAGATGCTGCTATGTGATTGGCTGATTAGCTATTTGTGTTACCAAGCAATTGAACAGGTGTACCTAATAAAATGGCCGGGGAGTGTTCTGGTATATTAAACTAAACTAGGACTGAACTGTGCATGTTGAACATTAGTGTATGATTTTCTAGATTCATGGATTGCATTTGCTATGTGTGAGAACATTCACATGCTTATGCAGACCCAAGATATCCTTTAGTAAGTCAGGGCCATTGCATTGAGGATTAGTGTTGCTGCTCATGCTACCTCATGTTCTGGAAAAGCACACTTATCATTTAAAGGATACCAATAAGAAAAGAATAAAGTGCCATTTACTTTGAATTTCTCTCCACCTTTCTGAATAAAAAAGCCTTGGATTGGATTCACCTTTTGTGAAGAATTTGCTTAACCCCTTTATGATGGAGGGTAAAACAAACCTTAACACCTGAACACAGTTTTGCAACTTTGACACGTGTTAGTAAAACTGTACATGGCATTTCAACAACTTAGAGTATCCAGGTGTATTATACCTTGTTTTTTTTCAGGATGACTTGGGCTTTGATTTGATGGTAAAAATGGTAATGGATATCGTCTGTTTTTTTTTATTATTATTATTATCAAAGGAAGACTGGCACAAAATAGTAAAAAAAAAAATAAAAAAATTTTCAAAAAGTTAGCTGTATATTTCTCACTATTACCATAATTTACCACCAAAGAACAACCCAAAATAAATTGTCCTGCCCCTGATGCCAAATATGTGTAATTTATTAGTTGTATGTACCTACAGTAGGGCCCAGAAACAATAGTGCACATAATTTTTTTTTATTCTACAAAAACACACTGACACTAACTGACACTAATACTAAATTAAAAAAAACTTTTTTTTAAATCCTACCTAATATACTTTGACTCTAAACTTGACCTTTGGCTCTCACCCCCGACCCTACCTCTAATCCTGTCATTGACCGAGATCAAACCCTGATACCGCTATTTTTCTTTTTTTTTTCTAAACACATAATGTTTTTGTTTACATTTTGCTTCTCTAGCAAGGAGAAAAAGATACAATGTATCTTAGAGGAGAAAAAAAAAAAACACAAATCACTGTGATAGCCAATCAGGGGCTATCACAGTGTTCAGGTGATAGGTGATAGGAAAGTTGGCCTCTTGGCCCACGATAATTAGTATGGGACCTGTGGCTGTCAGTGGGAGCCTGGTCTTTGTGCTGGGAGCGTGCTGTGCAGTTTGCTCACAGCATAGACACGGTGGCAAATATATGCAGCACCATGGGCCCACTTCCGTGATGCTGCATAAATGCGTATGACAGACAGGAAGCAGTTAAATGATCTTAACAGACACTTTGCAGTTTGAAACTTTGGCAAATCTCTGTTCCTGCAGTACTGACAGCTTAAGATGTTACTTAGGACAAAGCAAATACATCCCTGTGAGACTTTTTTATATACCAGTTTGCCAACTCTTACTGAAGAGAATGAGTGCGCCATTTAAAAAAAAACAAGATAAATAAAATTAGTAATTAAAATGTCAATACATAGAGATAGCATATTAATACAGAAATGTGAGAGTGGCTAGCTTTTCAAAATGCTAGCTAGCTTGTTTAAATTTTCCCAAAACAATATAGGTTATATAAAGAAGCAGCAGAGTAGATTTCTCTATTTGCACAATAAACTAAATCTTCTAAACAAATTTCTGAAATGCTGCTCATTGAAGTTCTGGAAACAGTGGTCTTCTTTCAACAGTGCTAAAAGCTGAAATAGATGAATAAGTTAAAAAGAGACTAAGGCCTCATTCACACTTGGCGAATCACAGGAGATATTGGGGGTGGAATCACTGAGATTCTGCCCACGATTCCAAAATCACGTGCAATATCTGCAAAATGTGTGAGGAATGTTTGGGTGCCATTCATTCTAAATGGCACCCAAAATGCAGTGTGATTTTTCCACTATTATTGCACCACAGAATCGATCTGCAATCATGGCAAAAATTAGCCTTTAACCTCCCTGGCGGTATGATTATTTCTGATTTTAGGTGCTGAAAGCGGTACAATTATTTTGCACAGAAATTTGGCGTTTTATATTGTAGGCCTGTAATTCTTAGGAATAGTTCACTTGAATCTGTCCAAACAAGAGTCTAGTAGACATCCCGGGTATGATAAAGTTTGAAAAACGAAATAAAAAATTATAATATAATAAATAACTATAAATAATTATAACAAATAATAATATAATAATAATAAAAATTATTCAATAATGTAATCAAATCAAAAACACTGAAATTTGCTCAGTTGCAGAATTTTAGCTTTTGTTACTTTTAGTGTTTGATGACGGATCTCCTCACAAATCACTATCGCTCAATTCTGCGAGTGATTCTAATTTATTATCGCTTTTTTCTAGCTGGTCTAAAACCACTTTTGATGTAAAGAGACAGTTTTGGTTGCTATGGACAATCTCCAGTTTCCTGGCAGAAAGAACAGTTTTATATATATAAAACTGCATGCAGGACACTGGGCAGACCACTAGGGACAAAGGGGATGTGTAGTTATTTGATACAGTACTGTAATCTGTAAGATTACAGTATGCTGTATCTATACTGTGTGTTTCACTTTTGAATTTACCGCCGAACTCCGTCCCCGTGCGTCGCAACGCTCGCAGGGAACGGAGCTCGGCACTGTGAATCGAGCGAGACACAGCGGCTCGCCGATCACAGCGGGGAGACATCGCAGGAACCAGGGGACAAGGTAAGTATGCTCTTCCTGGATCCTGCGATGCAAGCCCGAGTCTGGCTCGGGGTTACCGCTTTTGGTATGAAAAATCCAACCCGAGCCAGACTCGGGAATACCGCCAGGGGGGTTAAAAATCATGTGAAGCTTGTCACTCAAAAAAGGCAGGAGCTTCTCTCGGGCAACAAAGCAGCATAAGGCAGCCTATTGAAGTGAATGGGCTGCCATGTGTGTGACACACCCCATTACGTAAAAATTGCCCGCATAAAATCGTGAGCGGGAATGCTAAATGTTAATATGCAATATTTCATTTTTACCTAACTAAAAAGAAATATAACAAAACCTTTTTTTTCAAATGGTATTTTAAATGGTATGCTTATTGTTCTGTTTCAAATGCAATGACATACCTCCTTATATGCAGTGAAATACTGTACCTCCTTAGACCCAGTCTGTGCCTTGCTGACTTGGCACATCCACAGGCAGCTTAACTCTTCATTAGGACACAGAATCTCACAGTTTTATTCCTCAAGAAACTGTACAAAGGATGTTTTTTCAAGTTTTTGCGTAAGTGTAAGAAGGCAATGATTTTCTAAACCTTGTCCCTGAGGTGACTAATGCTGACTGAGAGAACATGGAAGAAGCAGGACTGAACTAATCAATTCTAAACAGAAGGGGAGAATAGAGAGAGATATCAAATACAAACGATAAACAAGTTGTAGTGGTGCTGAACTACCTCTGGATGTCAGTATATATCAGAACATCAAAAACATAATGAGATTCAATGGAACAACAGAAATATTTATCATAAGTGGGGCACAACAATGGATAAAATGATAGCAATTGGTTTGCTGCTTTCCTTTTAATTAACCATTATGCGAATCAATATTTTTCATGTGTACATATATCTTTTATTCTTTGAAAAAGCAGGTGAAAAGACCTTTTAATTTACCTGAGCATGTTACTAATAGTGTTACTAAAGAGTCTAATAGAGTCTGAAATGAAGTGTATGTGTTGTCCATAACAGCCGTGACCCAGGTAATGAGACATGAGACCCTATATACCATACGTATCTATAGCTATATGTTTGGCATATTGTATTTTATACAATTTGCATTTGTTAATATCCTGAAATGTAAAGTACTATCTCTGAACTCAGAGGCTAAGCCTACTGGTATGCACAGTTTATAATACAGAAACTACCCTCTTTGTTACCCACAATAAAAGTTTTTAGATCTTGACATCTATCAATTAAGGTGTATTCTATGTGTGTGTGTGTGTGAAAAGGAAAAACTTAGAACAACTATTAAAAAAAGCATTTTTTTAAGCAGAATTCTATTGTGACAGAAGTGAATGGAGGCAAGCCATCCATTATTCCCATTGTTATATGTCAGCCCAGCTGTGGAATAAGAAATGGGAGGTGTGTTCACCACCTTGGACCTTAATTCCACTATACAAATAGCCTTCCTGCTTGTCAGTTTGTATCCTTGCCCCTCTGCGGCTGAATAAGTCTTTTTGTCCAGATTTCACTATAGCTTTAATATAGAGTAGAATGCTTTCTGACCTCTATGTGCTGGCCATGAAACACATAAACTGCAACCTACAATCTGCAAATGGTGAAAGAAACTTGGATTGGAAATAGGTCATTTTCCCACAGGCTTACACACTCTGCAATTACATACCCAACAACACACAGCATGGGAAAGCAACCCACAGATATTAGTAAAACCATTAAATCACTAATTCTCCAGACTTGTTTTCCAGCTGACATATGACCACCGCGGTTATATTAAATCACACTAGCAATTTTCTCTTTTCAAGAGACCTGTGTGTAATTCAGTCTGTTACCTCTCCAGCTTTCTATCTGGGAAGAAATATATACTTATATATCACATATATAGGATATATATATATGTATAATCTATCTATCTATCTATCTATCTATCTATCTATCTATCTATCTATCTATCTATCTATCTATCTACAGTATCTCACATTTTTGTAAATATTTTATTATATCTTTTCATGTGACAACACAGAAGAAATGTCACTTTGCTACAATGTAAAGTAGTGAGTGTACAGCTTGTGTAACAGTGTAAATTTGCTGTCCCCTCAAAATAACTTAACACACAGCCATTAATGTCTAAATCGCTGGCAACAAAAGTAGGTACACCCATAAGTGAAAATGTCCAAATTTGGCCCAATTAGCTATTTCCCCTCCCCGGTGTCATGTGACTTGTTAGTGTTAGAAGTGTCAGGTGTGAATGGGGAGCAGGTGTGTTAAATTTGGTGTTATCACACTCACTCTCTCATACTGATCACTGGAAGTTCAACATGACACCTCATGGCAAAGAACTCTCTGAGGATCTGAAAAAAAGAATTGTTGCTCTACATAAAGATTACCTAGGCTATAAGAAGATTGCCAAGACCCTTAACCTGAGCTACAGCACAGTGGCCAAGAACATACATTGGTTTAACAGGACAGGTTCCACTCAGAACAGGCCTCTCCATGGTTGACCAAAGCAGTTGAGTGCACATGCTCAGCGTTATATCCGAAGGTTGTCTTTAGGCAGTGATGATGAACCTTGGCACCCCAGATGTTTTGGAACTACATTTCTCATAATGCTCGACTACACTGCAGAGTGCATGAGCATCATGGTAATGGAGTTCCAAAACATCTGAGGTGCCAAGGTTTGGCATCACTGTCTTTGGGAAATAGATGTATGAGTGCTGCCAGCATTGTTGCAGAGGTTGAAAGGGTGGGGGGGTCAGCCTGTCAGTGCTCAGACCATACACCACACACTGCATCCAATTGGTCTGCATAGTTGTCGTCCCAGAAGGAAGCCTCTTCTAAAGATGATGCACAAGAAATCCTGCAAACATTTTGCTGAAGACAAGAAGACTAAGGACATGGATTACTGAAACCATGTCCTGTGGCCTGATGAGACCAAGATAAACTTATTTGGTTCAGATGGTGTCAAAAGTATGTGATGGAAACCAGCTGAGAAGTACAAAGACAAGTGTGTCTTGCCTACAGTCAAGCATGGTGGTAGGAGTGTCATGGTCTGGGGCTGCATGAGTGCTGCCGGCACTGGGGAGCTATAGTTCATTGGGGGAACCATGAATGCCTACATGTACTGTAAGCAGAAGCAGACTGAAGCAGAGCATGATCCCCTCCCTTCAGAGACTGGGCCACAGGGCAGTATTCCATTCCAAATGGAAGGTGGAGGAGTGCAAGGTCTCTAACATCCTCCAGCTCCGTGATGTCGTCATGGAGGAGTGGAAGAGGACTCCAGTGGCTACCTGTGAAGCTCTGGTGAACTCCATGCCCAAGAGAGTTAAGGCAGTGCTGGAAAATAATGGTGGTCACACAAAATATTGACAGTTTGGGCCCAATTTGGACATTTTCACTTAGGGGTGTACTCACTTTTGTTGCCAGTGGTTTAGATATTAATGGCTGTGTGTTATTTTGAGGGGACAGCAAATTTACATTGTTATACAAGCTGTACACTCACTACCTTACATTGTAGCAAAGTGTCATTTCTTCAGTGTTGTCACATGAAAAGATATAATAAATATTTACAAACATGTGAGGGGTGTACTCACTTTTGTGAGACACTGTAAATGTATGTGTGTGTATATATATATATATATATATATATATATATATATATATATATTGTAATGTTTGGGGGACCAGCTAGATCGCAGGACACAGGCTTTTCACTCAAAAGGAGATTTATTGAACTTAAATAGCTTTACAGCAGCAAAAACAAAAGAAAAAGGTTTTAGTCTCACCGACTTGCAAAGTCCAGAACTGCTATCGCAGTTAAACAATCCTTAATTTCTGTTGCAGGTAGCTTCCCCTGGCAGGAGACTTCCAGGCAGGACACTGCTATTCACTTTTGTTGCTGCACAACAAACACCACCCACCATCCACATTCTCCTTTACACTCCTCCACACCCTCTCCAACTTCCTGTCTTGTTTTAAACTCACTTCCTCTGACAGGTGAGTTAACCCTTTTTGTTCCCTTAAAGGGACCACAGTCCAAACAGAGGGGAAACATAGCGTCCTTCCAGGACCCAGCCACGGCGTCCTGTACATATCCCCCCCCTGTGCCCCAACGCCATGGAGGTGGAGGCAACAGTGGAGCTCAAACAATGGACTCGGGAGAGGGCATCTGCATTTTGATGCAGTCTCCCGGGCCTATGCTCCACTACAAATTTAAATTCCTGGAGTGCCAGGAACCACCGAGTAACCCTGGCATTATTCCCTTTACCCTGTCTCAACCATGTTAAAAGGGCGTGGTCAGAAATCAGCCTAAACTTCCTCCCCAAAAGGTAATATCTGAGGGATTCCAGAGCCCACTTAATGGCCAGACACTCTCGTTCAATTATAGCGTAGTTTTTTTCCGCTGGTGTTAACTTCCTACTGAGGAAGACTACCGGGTGCTCCTCTCCATTAATAACCTGTGACAACACCGCTCCCAATCCTACATCAGAAGCATCAGTTTGGACAACAAACTCTTTTGAAAAATTGGGTGCTACCAGGACAGGGTGTTGGCACAGTGCCGACTTGAGCTCCAAAAAGGCCTTCTCAGCGTCTGCATTCCACTCCACCATGACCGATTTCCGACCCTTAGTCAAATCGGTCAATGGAGCCGCCAACGTGGCAAAGTTGGGTACAAACCTCCTGTAGTATCCCACCATGCCCAAGAATGCACGTACCTGCTTTTTTGTGAGGGGACGGGGCCAACTCTGTATAGCCTCTACCTTGCTGACCTGAGGTTTCACCACCCCTCTACCCACGATATAGCCCAGGTATTTCACCTCCTCCATTCCCAAAGCACATTTTTCAGGGTTTATTGTAAACCCCTCCTTCCAAAGAGAGTCCAGCACTGCCTGGACTTTGGGCAAGTGTGATTCCCAGTCTCTGCTAAAAATGACTATGTCGTCCAAGTACACTGAGGCATATTTCTGGTGAGGTCGTAAAATCCTATCCATTGCTCGCTGGAATGTGGCTGGAGCAGTTTGCAATCCAAAAGGCATCCTTTTGTACTGAAAACTCCCCTCTGGGGTAGAAAAAGCAGTTTTCTCTCTAGCAGCCTTAGTCAACGGGATTTGCCAATATCCCTTGGTAAGGTCTAATGTAGTGATATACCTGGCTGGACCTAGTCTCTCAATAAGCTCATCTACCCGGGGCATGGGGTAGGCATCAAACCGTGAAACTTCATTAAGTTTCCGAAAATCATTGCAGAATCGCAGAGTCCCGTTGGGCTTCGGTACCAACACAATCGGGCTCGACCACTCACTCTGCGATTCCTCAATAATCTCCAGGTCTAACATCTTCTTCACTTCCTCTGAAACAGCCTTCCTTTGGGCCTCTGGGATGCGGTAGGGCCGGACAAAAACTTTGACTCCTGGTTCCGTGATGATATCATGCTCTATGGTACTCGTGAGCCCTGGCAAGTCTGAAAATTTTTCTTTATTTCTCTGCAAGAACTCCTTTGCCTGCTGGCTTTGGGTTTTAGACAGGGTATTTGCTACTTGGACACTCTCCACCCCAACCCGAGGCTCCAATCTTGCACTAGCCAGGGAGGTCACTGGTTCCCTCTCTGTCCAGGGCTTTAACAAGTTTACATGATATATTTGATAGGGTTTCCTCTTACCCAGTTGGTGGATTTTATAATTCACCTCTCCCACTTTTTCTACAACTTCAAAGGGGCCTTGCCACCTGGCTAAGAATTTACTTTCCACAGTGGGAATCAACACCGCTACTCGATCCCCCACTTGGAAATTCCTTATTTTAGCAGCCCTATTATAGACTCGTCGTTGAGCCTCCTGAGCTTTTTGTAAATGTTCCTTGACTAGTGGCAACACAGTTCGGATCCTCTCCTGCATTTGGGAAACATATTCAAGAACACTCTTATGCTGACTAGGTTCACTTTCCCATTCCTCCTTAACAAAATCCAGTAGTCCGCGAGGTCTCCGCCCATATACCAACTCGAAGGGCGAAAACCCAGTGGAGGCCTGGGGCACTTCCCGGATAGCAAACAGGAGAGCTGGTAACAGACAGTCCCAGTCTTTCCCATCCCTTTGTACAACTCTCTTAAGCATAGATTTAAGGGTCTTATTAAAGCGTTCCACTAACCCATCCGTTTGGGGATGGTAGACCGATGTGCGCAGCTGTTTAATCCGGAAGAGCTTACACATGTCGGCCATAACTCTCGACATAAACGGGGTGCCCTGGTCCGTTAGTATTTCCTTGGGAAAACCAGTCCGTGTAAACAACTGGAATAATTCCCGGGCAATAGCCTTAGAGGAGGTATTTCGCAGGGGTAGCGCCTCAGGATAATCGGGTGGCATAGTCGAGAATCACCAGTATGTAGGAGTGACCTCGAGCCGACTTCACCAAGGGACCTACTATATCCATGGCTATCCTTTCAAATGGGACCTCAATTATGGGCAGAGGGACCAAAGGATTCCGGAAGTGGGTCACCGGAGCGGTCAACTGACAGGTGGGACAAGAGGTACAGTATCTCCTTACCTCTGCTTTCAGACCTGGCCAGTAAAACCGGTCGGTGATCCGTGCCTCCGTCTTTTCAACTCCCAGGTGTCCCCCTAAAACATCATCATGGGCCAGGTCCAGGACCTTGCGTCTATACTGTTGGGGTACCAATAATTGCTCTACCACATTTTCTCTCACTTTGGTAACCCGATAAAGCAATTCATTACATATTGCAAAGTGTGGCCACCGCTCATTCGCACCTGGCTCTTGGGGAACCCCATTTAATACTACCACCTGTTCCCGTGCATGGGCCAAAGTGGGGTCCTGCATCTGGGCAGTACCAAATGCCCCCTGCGGAACACCCAAATCCGGCAGGGCAGGGGTAACGGCCACTTCCTCATCCTCTTCCCCCAGCATTACCTGAAGTGGGAAAGGTTCCCCCCCCTCTTCAGTGTTCAGGTAGGTCTGTGAACCACACATTTTGACACCCTTAATAACATCAGCACTACTTTCATCACCATTAACCAAATCATTAGCATTTTCAAGAACATTCGGCATTTCAGGGTTATTTCTCTCAACCGCAGGAACAGAGGGACTAGTTTCTCCCCAGTCTCTGGACCGTTCAGGTAGTTCTCCTTGTCCCCACAGTTTTGCAAATAACGGACAGTCTCGTCCTATGATAACATCATGTACCAAGTTTTTTACCACCCCCACCTCTTGAGTACCAGTGCCACATGCTGCGGAGATGGTCACCGAGATGAGAGGGTACTCTCTAGTGTCCCCGTGAATGCACACCACCCGTAAAGTTTTTCTTACCGGACCGATCTTCCCAATTACTCTAGGATGGATCAGGGTTACCATGCTTCCGGAGTCCAGCAAAGCCCGGGCAGGGAGGTGGTTCACTTGGACTTCACACTCGAATTTCTCTTCTCCAAGATCGATATGTGTTGTACATGCTTTATGGGCATAAAAAGACCCCCTCCGAAGAACCCCGCATTCCATGGGCTCCTCTTGCAGTGGGCAGTGGGCCCGGGTATGGCCCCAGGAATGACATCGCCAACATTGTACATCCCCTCCTCTCCGAACAGGAACAGGTCGCTGAGAAGGTATCGGGAGTGACTCTTGACCTTCTGGGGTGTTGGTTCCAGGGCTCCGGGGAACGTCCTTTCGAAGGGCAGCAGTCGAACGAATAGGCCGTGGCAGACTGGGTCCTTGGCGCTTGGTAGGGCCAAGCAGATCCTCCACCACTGTGTATCGTTCTACCATCTCGACAAGGAGGTTCACTGTTTTGGGGTCTCCATGGCTGACCCACCGTTGAAGGTCGTCTGGCAGTGACCTTAGGTATCGGTCCAGCACGACCCGCTCCACGATTTGGAGGCCAGACAACATTTCGGGCTGCAGCCATTTTTTTACCAGTTGCACCAGGTCATGCATTTGAGACCGTGGTGGACGATCTGGACGATACTTCCATTGGTGCACTCGTTGGGCCCGGACAGCTGTAGTTACCCCCAAACGAGCCAATATTTCTGCCTTTAATTCTTGATAGTCTTTAGCGTGATCTGGTGGCAGGTCGAAGTAGGCTTTTTGCGGATCTCCGGTTAGGAAAGGAGCAATTAGGCCGGCCCACTGGTCCTGGGGCCACCCTTCTCTCTCTGCCGTCCTCTCAAATGTAGCAAGAAATGCCTCCACATCATCACTCAGGGACAATTTCTGCAAAAAATGGCTTGCCCTCACGGTCACCTGGTTGCCAGGGGCAACAGCCGCTTGCTCACGGCCCTGAGAAAGCTGCTGCACTACTTCTTTTAAGGCAGTCACTTGAGCCTGCATAACCTCTTGCTGGGTCGCTTGCTGGGCTGCCAACTGGGCCACCAACAGGCGAGTGTTTTCTTGCTGTACCTCATGGCGAGTCTGCGCTTGTATATTAGCCAAGGACAGCTGTTTAATTAGCTCCTCCATTGCTTCAGCTTTCAGGGTTTGTGCGGCTTTAACCCAGGACATAAATCCACTGTACTGTCCCTTTAAATGTCAGTTTTAAGTCCAATACACAAAAAAAAAAAAAAAAAAAAAAACAGCAAGAAAAATGCCTGTTACTCTGTCCTGCCCGCATTCGAGCACCACTTGTAATGTTTGGGGGACCAGCTAGATCGCAGGACACAGGCTTTTCACTCAAAAGGAGATTTATTGAACTTAAATAGCTTTACAGCAGCAAAAACAAAAGAAAAAGGTTTTAGTCTCACCGACTTGCAAAGTCCAGAACTGCTATCGCAGTTAAACAATCCTTAATTTCTGTTGCAGGTAGCTTCCCCTGGCAGGAGACTTCCAGGCAGGACACTGCTATTCACTTTTGTTGCTGCACAACAAACACCATCCACCATCCACATTCTCCTTTACACTCCTCCACACCCTCTCCAACTTCCTGTCTTGTTTTAAACCCACTTCCTCTGACAGGTGAGTTAACCCTTTTTGTTCCCTTAAAGGGACCACAGTCCAAACAGAGGGGAAACATAGCGTCCTTCCAGGACCCAGCCACGGCGTCCTGTACAATATATATATACACACTCTGCAGTCAGTGTAGCCTATATCTACAGCAGGGATGAGCTTCGAGTTCGAGTCGAACTCATGTTCGACTCGAACATTGGCTGTTCACAAGTTCACCGAACAGCGAACAATTTGGGGTGTTCGCGGCGAATTCGAATGCCACAGAACACCCTTTAAAAGTCTATGGGAGAAATCAAAAGTGCTAATTTTAAAGGCTTATATGCAAGTTATTGTCATAAAAAGTGTTTGGGGACCCGGGTCCTGCCCCAGGGGACATGGATCAATGCAAAAAAAAGTTTTAAAAACGGACGTTTTTTCAGGAGCAGTGATTTTAATAATGCTTAAAGTCAAACAATAAAAGTGTAATATCCCTTTAAATTTCGTACCTGGGGGGTGTCTATAGTATGCCTGTAAAGGGGCGCATGTTTCCCGTGTTTAGAACAGTCTGACAGCAAAATGACATTTCGAAGGAAAAAAAACATTTAAAACTACCCGCGGCTATTGCATTGCCGACAATACACATAGAAGTTCATTGATAAAAACAGCATGGGAATTCCCCACAGGGAAACCCCGAACCAAAATTAAAAAACAAAAATGACGTGGGGGGTCCCCCTAAATTCAATACCAGGCCCTTCAGGTCTGGTATGGTTATTAAGGGGAACCCTAGCCAAAATTTAAAAAAAAAATGACGTGGGGTTCCCCCTAAATTCCATACCAGACCCTTCAGGTCTGGTATGGATTTTAAGGGGAACCCCGCACCAAAAAAAAAAAAAAAAAAAACGGCGTGGGGTACCCCCAAAAATCCATACCAGACCCTTATCCGAGCACGCAACCTGGCAGGCCGCAGGAAAAGAGGGGGGGACGAGAGTGCGCCCCCCCTCCTGAACCGTACCAGGCCACATGCCCTCAACATTGGGAGGGTGCTTTGGGGTAGCCCCCAAAAACACCTTGTCCCCATGTTGATGAGGACAAGGGCCTCATCCCCACAACCCTGGCCGGTGGTTGTGGGGGTCTGCGGGCAGGGGGCTTATCGGAATCTGGAAGCCCCCTTTAACAAGGGGACCCCCAGATCCCGGCCCCCCCCCCTGTGTGAAATGGTAAGGGGGTACTTACCCCTACCATTTCACTAAAAAACTGTCAAAAATGTTAAAAATTACAAGAGACAGTTTTTGACAATTCCTTTATTTAAATGCTTCTTCTTTCTTCTATCTTCCTTCATCTTCTGGTTCTTCTGGTTCTTCTGGTTCTTCCTCCAGCGTTCTCGTCCAGCATCTCCTCCGCGGCGTCTTCTATCTTCTTCTCCTCGGGCCGCTCCGCACCCATGGCATGGGGGGGAGGCTCTCGCTCTTCTCTTCATCTTCTTCTTCATCCTCTTCTCTTCTTCCTTCTTCTCTTCTTCTCTTCTTCATTTTCTTCTCCGGGCCGCTCTGCATCCATGCTGGCATGGAGGGAGGCTCCCGCTGTGTGACGGCGTCTCCTAGTCTGACAGTTCTTAAATAACGGGGGGCCAGTGCGCAGGCGCGGGATTCCCAAGATGGCCGCGTAAGCCGGGAGCTCCGCTCTGCCCAGCCCAGCTAGCCACCCAAGAGCCAGAGTAAGGTCGCCAAGACACACACCACCAGCGGAATCGGAACCGGGAGCACCCACAGCACCGATCCATGCTAAACAGCTCGGTCCGCCGGGACCTGAGACCACAGTTCATAGCAGAGGAATCCCGGGCCTTGTCCAAGATGGGGGCCGCAGCACAGATAAAAGAGCCTCACACAGGGGGACACGTGGAAACAAGGCAAGTGCTAGCTCCTGCTACTCTAGCTTTCACACCCCAACCCGCTCTCCACAACCAAGCTATGGGGACTCCCTCCCCAGCCTCCACAGTCTCCCTCTTAGAGCATACTTTTGAGAACTACTCCCTGTCCCCTCTGAACACTACACTGCTACATCAGGGCTCTGGGAGTTCTAAAGGAGACCCTGAGGGTGATATACCCTTCAATGCAGGAGACTTATTCCTAAGGCTATCGGACCTTCTAGACAGAGGGTTAGCAAACACAGGCACAAGAATCACAAACGAGATCAGATCTGACTTTCAAAACCTGGGAGCAAGGATGGAAGCTATAGAACGCAAACTAGATATCACAGTGTCCAGAGCTAATCAGAACACTGAGCACATCCATGTTATCCATGAGCAACTCGAGGTGGCACTGAATAGAATCGATGATTTGGAGAACAGGTCAAGAAGGGACAACTTCAGAGTCAGAGGAATCCCTGAATCAATCACAGATGTCCCCAAAGCAATCCAGGATTTAATTAAATCCCTCATCCCTGAGCTGTCTCCCATTAAGTTGGAGCTGGACAGAGCACACAGATCCTTGGGCCCACCCAGAAAAGACGGATCCCCCAGAGATGTAGTCGTGAAACCACACTTCTATAGCGTGAAAGAAGAAATTATGAAAATTTCACGCCAGCAATCCCGCATTCTTTTTCAAGGCCAGGAAATCCAAATATTCGCGGACATTTCCCCCACGACCATCCAGAAACGCAGAGCCCTGAAGCCCCTTCTGCTTATTCTCTCCCAGAGGGAGATTAAATATTGGTGGGTATTCCCTTTCTCCTTAAAATTTACCCTTAAAGGTAAAACTCACTCATTCACCACGTTTTCAGAAGGCGAACGAGTCCTTCTCTCACTCAAACTCATCTCACTAGATTCTGCGATGGACACATCCAACACTCAAGAGATCCCTAAGACCCACTGCCGATTATGTCATTTCCCCACCTTCCATAGGGGTTTATAGGTGCTGTTCATAAACTCCTACAAGAATGACTCCCTTGGATCTCAATGTCACATCCCAATCTTCCCCTCTGGAGCCCCCAACGCTAGCAGAATGTGTCGGCCTTCCTCCACTCCCTTATACCCCTACAGTAGACTGGCGAAGTCCTCAGTAGGACTCTTATATCTCATTTTCCCACACCTCTTCACCTCCATAGCAGATCCCACGACGTCAATCCGGAAGATTGTTTCTGCACCACATGCCAGCTTTGCTCCTAGTTTAAAAAAGATTCTGTTCTGTTTGATTTTGAATTTATTTTGATTGCTTTTTGCATCTGTTTATTTTCTAATTGCTCAACATTGTATATAAGGTCTCAAGGGTGGCTTGGGCTGCGGTAGTTGCCCTGCAACTTCACCCATCCAACGAAAATGGAGTTGCCATTCTCGTTTGATGGACTGGTGGTCCGCCTTCCAGACCACCTTAATTTGTTACTGGAGCACGGAACGGGGAATTCCCTTCCCCCTCTCCGTCTCCGGCCTATATTAGGCCAATGTGCTCATATTCTCTTTTCTCTTTTGTATTTCTGCTTTAACCCATCTGTGTTTCTCTCTCCCTCTCTCCCTTCCACCCGGGTTGTCGGAACATCTGCAGCTCCTTCTCATCCAGCATCTACAGGTCCCGAGCTCCACTCTGCACTCTCCGTCTGCTCATCCCTCATCAACAAGGTTAGGGTAAGTGACTCATTTTCAGAAACACATTCATTTTACAAAAACCATGCCTAACACCACACTGTCCTCCTCTCAGATAAAAATTATTTCTCATAATGTCCAAGGCCTCAACTCCCCAATCAAAAGGAGGAAAACTTTCCAATCCTACCATAAGCAAAGGGCCTCAATAGTAATGCTCCAGGAAACGCACTTTTCCACTCGTTTCTCCCCCTCATTTTTACATGCGCACTTCCCCCTGTTTTATTTAGCAAACGCTGAGGATAAAACTAGGGGAGTTGGGATTTTATTTGCTAAAGATTGTCAATTTAAAGTTACTCAGACCCTTAGTGATCCTGAGGGCAGATACTTACTAGTGAAAGGTCAGATTGCAGATCAAACTTTTTCTCTTATTTCCTACTATGCACCGAACAAGGGCCAGAATGCATTCTTCACCTCTCTAGTTCAAACACTAGGTCCTCTATTGGAAGGAACAGTAATTTTGGGAGGAGACTCCAATGTCGCCTTCGACCAGAGCCTTGATAAATCTAAACCCCCAGCTAAACAGCTTTCTAGGCCAACCAAAATCAGATCCAAAATCGCTAAACTAATTCACCAACAGGGTCTCACAGATATCTGGAGAGAACTCAATCCCTCCACAAGGGACTACTCCCATTTCTCAATACCCCATCAGGTTTACTCCAGAATTGACCATATTCTAATTTCCTCCATACACATTCCCGCTGCAATCTCAGCTAAAATTAAGGACACTCCCCTCTCTGACCATTCTATGGTCTCACTATCCCTCCAAGGCCTACTTCTCAGACCCTCATCCCCCATATGGCGCATCAAAGATCACATTATCAAAGATCCCATTCAGATCTCAGTACTAACTCAGAACCTAAAAGAGTATTTCACCTTGAACAACGTGGATGATATCTCGGCAGAGACCCTATGGCCCTATGGGCGGCCCACAAAGCCGTGATACGAGGCAAACTCATTGAAATCTCCTTCCAACTTAAAAAGGAGAGAACTATGGATATCTCAAAACTGGAGAGAGATTTTCTTCTCCTGCGCAAAAAAAACACAAAGCAAACCCGTCCCTGGTTCAAACCGACCAGCTTGACGCTGCTCGGATTAAGCTAAACCTGGCGCTTACGGTCAAAGCCGAGGGTTCTCTACGTTGGAACGGTGTGAAATTCTATCTTAATCAGGATAAAATGAGCACGATGCTGGCTTCCAAGTTATCCCCCAGGACTCGTCTGTTCGCTCTCCCCAAAATAAAACTACAGAATGGGTCGTCTTCCCAAAATCCCCAACGTATTTTGGAAGCTTTCCATTCCTTCTACTCAAAACTATATAGAGCAAATGACAACCATAATACACGAGCCATAGAAGCATTCTTAGAAAACCTGCCCATCCCCACTATCCATAAGTCCCATAAAGATATTATGGAAGCCCACATTACAATAGGGGAAACATTAGAGGTCATTAAAAATCTTAAAGGGGGTTCGGCCCCAGGCCCAGATGGTCTCTCCAATCTATACTACAAGACCTTTGCCGAGACTTTAGCGCCACACTTAACTAGACTGTTCAATTCCAAACGGAAGAGCGATCCCTTGGAGTCCCAGATGAATGCAGCCTTCATCACAGTAATCCCTAAACCCGACAAAAACCCGGATCTGGTAGAAAATTACAGACCCATATCGCTAATGAACAATGATTTAAAAATTCTGACAAAAATATACGCCAATAGACTAAATACATTTATCAACACTTATATCCACAAGGATCAGGTGGGTTTTATCCCCGGCAGACAGGGTCCAGACCAGGTTAGAAGGGCCATAGACATAGCTTCAATCTTACAATCAGGATGGGATGGAGGTCCAACCCAGGAGGGTCTTTTCCTTTCCCTGTATCTACAAAAGGCCTTCGATTCTGTGACTTGGCCCTTCATATTCGCTTCCCTTAAATTCTGGGGATTCGGTGAAAACTTTATCGGAATCCTCAAATCACTATACTCAGAACCTGAAGTGAAAGTCAAATTACAGGGTTTTCTCTCTTCCCCCATCAAAATTGCCAGGGGCACAAGGCAGGGTTGTCCCCTTTCCCCCCTTGTGTTTGCTCTAACAATAGAAACACTTGCCATAGCAATCAGGACAGACCCAAACATTAAAGGTGTTAACTGTGGAAAGAACACTCATAAATGCGCCCTTTTTGCGGACGATCTCCTTTTATTTATTACCTCTCCAATTACCTCCTTACCCAACATTAATAACCTGCTTCAAACATTTGGGGATGCTTCAGGCTTGCGAGTCAACATGGCCAAATCGCAAGCTTTAAACATTTCCCTCAACCCAGCTTTAGTTGAGAGTCTAAACCTGGCCTTTAATTTTAATTGGAGTGATACCTCAATACGATATCTGGGAATAAACCTCACACCCAGAATAGACTCCCTCTATCAAGCAAATTTCCCTCCCATGTATCGTAGACTGGAAGAAGACATTCGATCCTGGTCATCCCACAAATTATCGTGGCTGGGGAGAATCCATGCCATCAAAATGACCTTGTTTCCTAGAATTTTGTACCTATTTAGAGCCCTACCAATCCCAATTAATAGAACTCACCTTAAGAGTTTTCAGGGGAAGATTATAAAATTTATCTGGGGGGGGGAAAGGGTATAGATTCACAAGAAACACTCTTTATGCCCCGAGATCTAAGGGAGGGTTGGGCCTCCCTGAACTATTCAAATACTACCAAGCAGCTAGACTAGCCCAACTCTCAACTATTTATTTCAGGGGGGAAAAACCCAACTGGATACATATAGAACGCCAAGCGGTTCCTACCCACACATTAGTCTTTCTCCTCTGGACTCCCAGTAAATCTAGACCTTCCATCATGGCACCCACACTTTCACACTCCTTTAAACTTTGGGATGACCTGATCCAGCTCCCCGCTTTGACCTCAAAGCTTCGCCCTCTATCACACATATTCCACAACCCCCTTTTTAAACCGGGGTTAGACATCAAATCCTTTCAATGGTGGCTAGGCAAGGGGATGTACCGCATTGGACATTATCTAGTTGCCTCTGGACCAATCTCCTTGAAACATTGTATTGAAAAATTAGAGCTCCCTGAATCTGAAAAATTTAGATTTCTCCAAATCTCCCATTTTCTCCACACACTTTGGAACAACAAATCAATCCCCCCTGAGGTCACTCCTTATGAACAATGAACAAGCACTATCAACTCCCCAGTCCAAACTTACATACATGACAGATTGGGAGAGAGACCTGGGCGAGTCTTGGGACCTGGAGATCTGGAACAAAATGAGCACGAGAGCCCACAAAGGTATAGTGAATAGTGCATTAATTGAAGCAAATATGAAAGTCTTTACAAGATGGTATCTGGTACCCGCCAAACTTGCACAAATGTATCCCTCTTCATCTTCTTTATGTTTCAGAAATTGCCATACTCAGGGTTCCATGATTCACATCTGGTGGGAATGTCCGAAAATCAGGGGGTTCTGGAACAAGATCTTCAACTTGATTTGAAAAATTACGGACATTCCCATTCACAAATCCCCCCAGATAGCTCTCTTAAATGGTCATATTCCCAAAATTCCCAAAACATCTGCCAAACTTATTTCTTTCATACTGACAGGTGCCAAGCTTTCCATAGGAAAGGCTTGGAAACAACCTGGAGTCTCTGTAGCAGCAACTAAGAGAAAGATCTTGTGGATCATGTCCCAGGAAAAATTAGTCAGTGCCTTAGCGGACTCAAATAAAACATTTGTGGCAATCTGGGAACCCTGGGCGAAGCATGTAGGCATCTCCCTCATACCAGGAGTAGAAGTATGAAATGTTACTGCAGTCATCATGAAGTCTGTCAACACCCCCATTCCCCCATCCTCTACCACCCTTCGTTTCCCTTTCTTCCTTTTCTTCTCTCTTTCTCTTTCCCTTCAGAAATTGAAAAAATATATTTACAGAAAGTTTTATGATCCATACGGTTTGCACAAGTACATTATGCATTTGACAGCGTTTTGTTGGATTTTTTTTTTTAATTTTTGTTCCTTTTGTTTTTTTTCACCTGTTCCTCGGTCTCTTGACTCCTATTTCCTGGGTTAACGCTTGAGTCAGAACCCTCAGGATGCTATATTGGCACCCCTGGTCCTCCTGGCCTCGTGCCTGAGAGGGCCGGGGAGGGTCCCCTCACGCAGCCCGGGATCTTTTATTCCCCTGGGAGGCGCGATGGGCCTTATCAGGTTATATACACACCTTTTTGTTTGCCTCAGGTTTTATTTTTGGTGCTCGGCACAGTTTGATCCCATCGGGGGTGTCGAGCCCAATTTCAGTATTTGGTGTTTCCCTATTCTGTTCGAGGGCTCATCACTCTGTTCATACGGAGACGCAAAGGTATTTTGTTAACCTATATGTTGTTATGCTTTTCATGTGCCATGTCACAGAGGTGGGCTGCGCCCTACCGGTAATTTCATACCATGAAGTGTAATGTACTGCTCTTCAATAAAATTCTTTAAAATTAAAAAAAATAAATAAAAAATAAATAAAAAATAACGGTGGCCCCGCCCCCTCTGACGCACGGGACATGACGGGACTTCCCTGTGGCATTCCCCGTGACGTCACAGGGAAGTCCCGTCAAGTCACCGTGCGTCAGAGGGGAGCGGGGTCACCGGTGGCCCCACCCCCTGTTATTTAAGAACCGTCAGACGAGGAGTCGCCGTCACACAGCGGGAGCCTCCCTCCATGCCAGCATGGATGCGGAGAGGCCCGGAGAAGAAAATGAAGAAGAGAAGAAGAGAAGAAGGAAGAAGAGAAGAGGATGAAGAAGAAGATGAAGAGCGGGAGCCTCCCCCCATGCCATGGGTGCGGAGCGGCCCGAGGAGAAGAAGATAGAAGATGCCGCGGAGGAGATGCTGGACGAGAACACCGGAGGAAGAACCAGAAGAGCCAGAAGAACCAGAAGAAGATGAAGGAAGATAGAAGAAAGAAGAAGCATTTAAATAAAGGAATTGTCAAAAACTGTCTCTTGTCATTTTTAACATTTTTGACAGTTTTTTAGTGAAATGGTAGGGGTAAGTACCCCCTTACCATTTCACATAGGGGGGGCGGGATCTGGGGGTCCCCTTGTTAAAGGGGGCTTCCAGATTCCAATAAGCCCCCGCCCGCAGACCCCCACAACCACCGGCCAGGGATGTGGGGATGAGGCCCTTGTCCTCATCAACATGGGGACAAGGTGTTTTGGGGGGCTACCCCAAAGCACCCTCCCAATGTTGAGGGCATGTGGCCTGGTATGGTTCAGGAGGGGGGCCGCACTCTCGTCCCCCCCCTCTTTTCCTGCAGCCTGCCAGGTTGCGTGCTCAGATAAGGGTCTGGTATGGATTTTTGGGGGGACCCCACGCCGTTTTTTTTTTTTTTTTTTGGCGCGGGGTTCCCCTTAAAATCCATACCAGACCTGAAGGGTCTGGTATGGAATTTAGGGGGAACCCCACGTCATTTTTTTTTAAATTTTGGCCGGGTTCCCCTTAATAACCATACCAGACCTGAAGGGCCTGGTATTGAATTTAGGGGGACCCCCCACGTCATTTTTGTTTTTTAAATTTTGGTTTGGGGTTTCCCTGTGGGGAATTCCCATGCCGTTTTTATCAATGAACTTCTATGTGTATTGTCGGCAATGCAATAGCCGCGGGTAGTTTTAAATGTTTTTTTTCCTTCGAAATGTCATTTTGCTGTCAGACTGTTCTAAACACGGGAAACATGCGCCCCTTTACAGGCATACTATAGACACCCCCCCAGGTATGAAATTTAAAGGGATATTACACTTTTATTGTTTGACTTTAAGCATTATTTAAATCACTGCTCCTGAAAAAACGGCCGTTTTTAAAACTTTTTTTTTGCATTGATCCATGTCCCCTGGGGCAGGACCCGGGTCCCCAAACACTTTTTATGACAATAACTTGCATATAAGCCTTTAAAATTAATGGTGTTCGCGTGTTCGAGCGAACTTTTTTCCTGTTCGCATGTTCTGGTGCGAACCGAACAGGGGGGTGTTCGGCTCATCCCTAATCTACAGTGCATTCATAGGTGTACTGTTTCTAATGCACTTCAGGTGGTGTAGATATATATATATGTCTATATATATAGATATATAGATATATAGATATCTATATATAGATATATATAGATATATATCTATATATATATAGATATATATATAGATATATATCTATATATATCTATATATAGATATATATAGATATATATCTATATATATACAGTCTAGTATATTAGTATATATATATATATATATATATATATATATATATATATACCCTCCACTCAGTGTAGACTATATATACAGTGCATTCCATGGTGTATAGCTTCTAATACACTTCAGGTGGTGTACACAGTATATAAAACAGCGTGGTGTTGCAAAACAAAAAATATATCATGTCGGGAAAGCCACCACGCAGAGGCAGACGCTCACAGGCTACTAAAAGAGGGCAAGCAGCCTCTGTGTCTATAGTCAACAGTGTTGGTCGTGGACATGGAGCTTCCTCTGCTGCTGGCCGTGTTATTGAGCCACAACATGCAGAAGAGTTGGTGGAGTGGATAACTAAGCCGTCCTTATATTTCTCATCCTCTGTCACCCAGGCTCAGAGTAGTTTGCCTTCCAACGCAGCCACCAAAGTGGCCTAATCCACTGGCTCCTTGTCCACAGTGACTGCTTCCGTAGCCCCACTATCATGCACGGAGACGTCCCCAGAATTTTTCAACCACAGTGTCAGTTATAGGCTGCTGGAGGATGCGCAGCAATTTAAAGGCTCTGATGTTGGTTCACAGGTTGAGGAAGGGAGTAACGTGAGCCTAGAGAGAGGTGGTGCCACAGAAGGACAAGAAACTGGCACTCATGTTCCCCCAGCTGCAGCATACTAGCAAGTTTGCTCCAGTGACGAGGAGGGAGGGGGTAATGAGGTCACTGACTGTACTTGGGTGCCTGAGAGAAGAGAGGAGGAAAGTGAGGAGGAGGAGGAGGCACAACTCCAATGAGGCAGGATGTCCTCTAGCGGGCAGCTTAAGGTCAGCCACCCTATTGCATCACACTGCAGAGCTCCACAGGTGCAGGGCACTGTTGACTCCAATCTGACTTTTAAAAGTTCCTTGGTGTGGGCCTTTTTCGACACGTGTGCAGCAGATCGCACTGTTGCTATTTGCAACCTATGTCTGAAGTGCATCAAGCATGGCCAGAACAGCAGCCGCTTGAGCACCACATGCTTGACCAGACATATGATGACCTGCCTTGCAGTCTGTTGGCAACAGCACTTGAAAGACCCACATCATAGAAAAAGGCAGACTTCTCCTTGCTCCTCATCTGGGATCTCAAACCTTACTATACCTCCAGTCCTCTCAAAAACCTGCACTGTGAGGAATGAAGGTATAGCAGTAGGTGTCTCAAGTACTTGCAGCCAATCTGCTAGCAGTATACCACCAATTGATTTTAGCAGGCAAATTTCCCTACCCCAGTTGCTGAACCGTAAAAAGAAATTCAGTCCCAGCCATCCACATGCTCAGCGTCTAAATGCTAGCTTGGCCAAATTGCTATATTTTTGATATTTTTGATATAATATTTTTGATATATTTCACAGCAGGGCCTGTTCCTGCACCCAAGAGTAACTGTGAGGGTTTACAGTGTTCTGTCGCCACGAAACCCAAAGGCCCAATTTTTCTGCAGAGTATATAGGGCAGGCCATATAGTATATACTGCTGTTCAGAATATATAGTGCCTGAGGGCCTGGGGGACCCCCACACCATTTTTTTTTACATTTTGGTGCAGGGTTCTGAAGGGGCTGGTATGGATTTTGGGAGGGTATTCTTTTTTTTTCCTTTAGAAATGTCATTTTGCTGTGGTACTGTTATAAACATGGTAAAGATGCGCTACTTTACAGGCAGACTAAGGAGACCCCCCAGGCTCGATATTTAACCACTTCAGCCCAGGAAAATTTGGCTGCTCAATAACCAGGCCATTTTTTGCGATACGGCACTGCATCGCTTTAACTGACGCGGTCGTGCAATGCTGTACCCAAATTGCCGTTCTTTTTTTCCCACAAATAGAGTTTTCTTTTGGTGGTATTTGATCACCTCTGCGGTTTTTATTTTTTGCGCTATAAACAAAAGAAGACCGACAATTTTTAAAATAATACAATATCTTTTACATTTTGCTATAATAAATATCCCAAATTAAAAAAAAAATGTTTCCTCAGTTTAGTCCAATATGTATTCTTCTACATATTTTTGGTAAAAAAAATTGCAATAAAGCTTATATTGATTGGTCTGCGCAAAAGTTATAGCGTCTACAAAATAGGGGATAGATTTCATGCATTTTTATTAATATTTTTTTTACTAGTAATAGCGGTAATCAGTGATTTTTATCAGGACTGCGATATTGTGGTGGATGCATCGGACACTTTTGACACATTTTTGGGACCAGTGATAATTATACAGAGATCAGTGCTATAAAAATGCAAAAGGCGAAGCGACATAAGGTAACGTAAGGTAATATTTAATTTTTATTGTTTCACTTTAAGCATTATTAAAATCACTGCTCCCTAAAAACTGCAGTTTTTAAAATGTTTTTTTGCATTGATACATGTTCCCTGGGGCAGGACCTGGGCCCCCAAACACTTTTTATGGCAATAACTTGAATATAAGCCTTTAAAATTAGCACTTTTGATTTTTCAAGTCAGCGTCCCATAGACTTTAACGGTGTTCACAACCCAGTGGATGCTCAATTGGAAAGGTCCAAGTCTGCTCTTGACCCTAGATATTCCTGCACCATATGCAGATGGTTGCTTAAACCTAACAGCCCTGGGCGCTGAGGACTAAAGAATTGTTTAAGCAGTTCAGATCCGCGTTATAGCCGAATGACAGCTACAGCGCGGACCTGCTTTGCCGGGACTATGTCTATTGACGTAGTCCCGTGCCTGAGCGGCCTGCGTGCCCCCTGTAGGGCACGCGCAGCGCACTCTGTGATCAGTGAGTCTATGAGACTCGCTGGATCACAGATCGGAGTAAGGGGTTGATCTGGACCCCTTACCACGTGATCAGCTGTCAGCCAATGACAGCTGATCATGTGATGTCAACAGAGCCGGCAATCGGCAATTTTTCTTCTCGCGCTGACAGCGTGAGGAGGAAAAAAAAAGCCGATCACCGGCAGCTGTGAGAGGGACATCAGTCCCGATCACAGCAAGCTGCCACCAGATCATCAGTGCCCACCTGTGCCCCCTGCAGTGCCATCTAGCAATAGGCAACAGTGCTGCCTACCAGTGCCCACCCATCAGTGCCCACAGTGCCACCCATCAGTCCCCACAATCAATGCCACAACAACAATACTGCCCATCAGGGCCTATCAGTGCCACCTATCAGTGCCCATCAGTGCCATCTACCAGTGGTACCTATCAGCGCCCATCAGTGCCACCCATCCGTGCCACCCATCCGTCCCTATCAGTGCCATCTTATCAGTGGCCATCAATACCGCCTTATCTCTCCCCATGAGTGCCACCCTATCTGTGCCTATCAGTGCCGCCTTAACTGTGCCTATCAGTGCCCATCAGTGCAGCCTATCAGTGCCCACCAGTGCTGCCTCATCAGCGCATATCAATGAAGGAGAAAAATTACCTGTTTGTTAAATTTTATAACAAACTATTAAACATGAATTTTTTTTCTAAATTTTCCATCTTTTTTTGTTTGTTTAGCAAAAGATAAAAATCCCAGCTGTGATTAAATACCACCAAAAGAAAGCTCTATTTGTGGGAAAAAAATGATAAGAATTTCATTTGGGTACAGTGTTGTATTACCACTCAATAGTCATTCAAAGTACATCAGCGCTGAAAGCTGAAAATTGGTCTGGGCAGGAGGGGGGTTTAAGTGCCCAGTAAACAAGTGGTTAAAGGCATCGGTCAGCTGGCCACCTTCTCCACCGCTCTTCCTCTGACCGAACGAAGCCTCAGAAACACATTGTCCAGGAAATGGTACCCTCCCAGGGTCTGGAAAGGCGTTACACAAATTTTTCTTCAAGGTGTCCTGAAGATGTTTTCTCATCTGCTCCCTCTGTGTGAAGGCAGGATGAGTTCTTCAACTTTACCCTTTTAATGTGGATCAAGAAGAGTTGCCAGCCAGTAATGATCCCTCTCCTTGATACCACAAATCCTCAGGTCCTTTCACAGGCTTTGCAGAATCAGGGAGCCCATGCAGCATACGTTTGAAGAGGCATGAGATTCTGAATTCTCTGGGTCACTAAGGATGACATTGTCAGCAACTACCTCCTCCCAGCCATGTACAACTCCTTGGGTTTCTGGGGACTGAAAAACATCCCTTGAAGACTGCTGCATGTTATCCTCTACATCAGTCAAAAACCTTTTACCCATTTGTGTATTGCAAATGGGTAAAACTATAAAACATCAGTCGAAAACCTGTTGTCTTACCTGCTAAATATTTTGTGAAGTAATACACATACACTGCTCTGCTATATGATGCTACCATATGATTATGGTGTGGTAATATATATATATATATATATATATATATATATATATATGTATATACCGTATTTATCGGCGTGTAACACGCACTTTTTTTCCCTTAAAATCAGAGGAAAATCGGGGGTGCGTGTTATACGCCGATCCCCTGCGATCCCCCGCTGTCAGATCTAAAAAATCACCGACCGCAATTTGAAAATGGCGCCGCCGGCGCCGAAATACACAGTGCCGGTCCTCGGCTCTTCTCGGCCACTTTCGGCTTCACTCGAGTGCCGCCCGAACCTAGCCGAGTGTACTCTGCTAGGCTCGGATAGCTCCGCTCACCGTCACGCCCATCCCGAGTGGAGCCGAAAGTGAACAAGAGCCGCGGAGAAGAGCCGAGGACCGGCTCTGTGTATTTCGGCGCCGGCGGCGCCATTTTCAAATCGCGGTCGGCGATTTTGAAGCTCAGCGAGCTGCAAGGCTGCACTGGGGCAAGGCTGCAATGGGGCAAGGCTGGACTGGGGCAAAGCTGCACTGGGACAAGGCTGCACTGGGGCAAGGCTGCAATGGACACTGGGGAAGGCTGCACTGACAAGGCTGCACTGACAAGGCTGTACTGACAAGGCTGCACTGACAAGGCTGCACTGACATGGCTGCACTGACATGGCTGCACTGGCAAGGCTGCACTGGGGCAAGGCTGCACTGAGAAGGCTGCAATGATGGGCATTTAAATGTAAGTTTTTTTCCCTTCAACTTCCCTCCTAAAAGTTTTTTTTCCTTAAAATTCCCTCCTAAATTGGGGTGCGTGTTATACGCCGGTGCGTGTTATACGCCGATAAACACGGTATATATACAGGGCTCAAAATGTCAAGTCCTAAGCTACTAGCCAGGCCTTAGCCTGGGTTCACACATGTACGGTGCGAATTGAAGCTCCGGTTTAACTGCGCATAGAAAAATCCTTTGTTCAGCGGTTCGTCTGCGTTTTAGCTGCGGATCAGCTGCAAATTCAGAAGTAACCCATGAGTGTCTAATTAGAGATGCTAATTTTGAGCAGGCCAATCGCTTGTTATCTATTTGTGAGGCTGCTTATAAAAAGATATAAAGTTTTTTCAGGACACTTGCTGGTTGTCCAGGAGTCTGTATTGTGTGCGTTATTTTTGTTAGCAAAATGTGTGCTGCTCTGCCCATGATAATGCCAACAGTTGTTGCTGTAACAGCATCAATCTTGCTGGAAGTAGAGAAGAGGAGAAGGAGGAGGAGAAGAAGATACTGGGTTCATCCCATAATAGCAAATAGGGAGAATAGAGGCCAGTTCATAATCCTGTATGAAGACCTCCGTGGGCATGGAGATAAATTTTTTAATTACACGCGCATGTCAATAACTAGTCGAGTTATTTATCTATGAAACTAAAATTGTTTAACATAATTCCATAGTAGGGGAGGTTTTAAAAAGACACACGTCCATCAAGTATAACCTATGTGTGTGATTATATATCAGTCTTATAATTTGAAAAAGCATGGTGTCCCCCCCCCCCCAAATCCAGACCAGAACATTATCTGAGCATGCAGCCTAAAATGCCCTGAAAAGGGGGGGAGTGAGCCCCCCTTCCTGGACCAAACCAGGCCATATGCCCTTAACATGTGTAGTGTGTTTTGTGCCCCCCCCCCCAAAAACACCTTGTCCCCAAGTTAATGGGGACAAGGTGCTTTGTGTGGGGGGATCCCACAACATTTTGTTGTCCATTTTGGGACCAGACAATTGTTATTGTTAAATTCAGCTGCCAGTGGCTAAATATATGTCCAAATGATGACACAACTGCAAATGACGTTATATCTTATTTTTGATGCCACTTCTTTAACTTACATTTTGATTGGATTAAGGATGCAGGCCATCTTACAAATAATACTGTTCTTAAACACTTACCTTATTATTTAGAAAAGTGTATCTCAAAATTTGTTTCATACATGAATCTAATAAAAGACTAATTTTTACATTAGTTAGGATGAATTGCTTGGATTAATCTCCCCTCGCTTGGAGCGTCATAACACGTGCTACAGAACAAGTATCCAGCCTGCTGATAGATTACTGATCACATTAATGTACTTTTCAGCACTGATGTCCTTTGTCATGTGAATGTAGGAGAATGCAAGATTTTTTATTTTGAAGTCTTCAAACATGTGTCATTCTAAATATATAACCCGACACAAGTTGGCGTAATAATGATTTATTCAAATAGTTTTCAAAAAATAAAAAAATTGGCACATGTAGCCAACATAAATTAACATTCAACAAAAATAAAAAAAACATGTCTCTCAAGTAGGCCCCTTGAACATATTTTTATAAAAAAGGTGTCCTCTTGGTCCTCATCCTTGAACAGACCTCATAAATCATAGATTGTGATATGTTTTCTTAAAAGGGGCCTCAGTGGAGTAGTGACTGGCAGAAGATTGGTCATCACTGGTAGTGCTGGGATCATGCCTAGCCTCGCCATCTTGACTTGTCACATACATACCAGGAATTGGGGGGGCTGATTGAAGGAATTGGGGATGGGATAGGGAATGTTACTATGTGTAACTTCATATCTGGAGGTTGCCTTTTCAAAGCTAGAAGGATAGGATGGGGGATTATAGGGGTAAGGTTGGTGGTGTTGTTCTGGGTAGTGGACGTATCTGGGGTAGTTAAGGGGAGGTCTTGGTGGTGGCACATATGGCACTTGAAATGAAGCTTCCTCACGTGGTTCTGAGAAGGAGTGCAGCACTTGTTCGATAGTGCTTCACATTTCAAAGTAGTGCTCAGGTTTGACTTTCTTTATTAGAGGGACAAAACTGAGTGCCAGTATAGTATCCGGACATAAAAAAGCATCCACCTTTTCAGACATGTTTTTCAACATTTCAAGTAGGCACTCACTTATGTCAGGTTGCGATAGAGGTGGTCGCCTCCGTGGCACTTTGGCAGGCAGAACAATGTCTGCAGGAGCAGAGGAGGGCCCAGGGATAGCCTCTGCCACTGCAGATTGCTCATCTGTGTTTGTTTCCCACAGATTCGATGATGTTTGGATTTGTGACAAATCCTCTGGTCCTTCTTCCACACAAATCTGGTCTTGGGCCTCCGGTTGTTCCTCCAGTTAGTCATCCATAACATCTTGTTCCTCCCAACTAGCTTCTGTCCTGTTTTTAAAATAAAAGAGTGTAACTTAACTAGGCAAAATCAAAGTTATGAGGTTTGCAGATACATAGATGATATATATGAAAACTTACTCCCTCATCTCCACAATGGGTTGCAGAAAATCTAAGTCCTTGGCAAACATATAGGGTACCCTAGGCGCTGCCCCCGAGCCACTCCTTGCTTCTTTGAGATGGCGTATATATTTGCGGTAAGCATCACGCATGCTGCGTCACCTTGTCTGTATGTAATGCACTGAAAAAAAATAATAATAATTTTTTTATGTATGCTTTTAGGTACCTAGCAACCGGAAATTCTTTTGGAAGTTTACACTTTGAATTTAAGGTTGGGAAATCAACTATTAGTCGCATTGTTAATGAAACCTGCCTAGTCATATGGGAAGAACTGAAGGCTTTGGTTATGAAGAAGCCAAACAAACATGAATGGTTGAAGGTAGCGGAGCTATTCTGGGAGCGGTGCAACTTCCCCAACTGTCTGGGAGCCATTGATGGGAAGCACATCCGCATCCTCAAGCCTCCAGCTAGTGGGAGCCAATATTTTAATTATAAGAAATATTTTTCGTTGGTATTAATGGCAGTGGCAGATGCAAATTATAAATTTATTTATATTGATGTGGGTTCTTATGGCAGCAGCTCAGATTCTAGTGTATTTTCACATTCCTCATTTGATCGCATGCTGTGTGAGAATACACTAGACTTGCCCAATCATTCTCCCCTGCCCGGAACAACAGATCCTTCCCTCCCACATGTATTTGTAGGAGATGAAGCGTTTGCACTTGCAGAGCACATGCTCAGGCCTTTTTCTAGTCGCTCTCTGACAACAGAAAAAAGAGTGTTCAATTATAGGCAGACTAGGGCACGACGAGTAGTTGAATGTGCATTTGGGATACTATGCAATAAGTGGAGATTCATGCATACTTCAATAAATCTGAGTATTGACCATGCTATCAGTGCTGTTAACTACTTCAGCCCCGGAAGGATTTACCCCCTTCCTGACCAGAGCACTTTTTACAATTTGGCACTGCGTCACTTTAACTGCTAATTGTGCGGTCATGCAATGCTGTACCCAAACGAAATTTGCGTCCTTTTCTTCCCACGAATAGTGCTTTCTTTTGATGGTATTTGATCACCTCTGCCATTTTTATTTTTTGCACTATAAACGGAAAAAGACCGAAAATTTTGAAAAAAAATGATATTTTCTACTTTTTGTTATAAAAAAAATCCAATAAACTCAATTTTAGTCATACATTTAGGCCAAAATGTATTCGGCCACATGTCTTTGGTAAAAAAAATGTCAATAAGCATATATTTATTGGTTTGCGCAAAAGTTATAGCGTCTACAAACTAGGGTACATTTTCTGGAATTTACACAGCTTTTAGTTTATGACTGCCTATGTCATTTCTTGAGGTGCTAAAATGGCAGGGCAGTACAAACCCCCCCCCCCAAATGACCCCATTTTGGAAAGTAGACACCCCAAGGAAATTGCTGAGAGGCATGTTGAACCCATTGAATATTTATTTTTTTTGTCCCAAGTGATTGAATAATGACAAAAAAAAAAAATTTACAAAAAGTTGTCACTAAATGATATATTGCTCACACAGGCCATAGGAATATGTGGAATTGCACCCCAAAATACATTCAGCTGCTTCTCCTGAGTACGGGGATACCACATGTGTGGGACTTTTTGGGAGCCTAGCCGCGTACGGGGCCCCGAAAACCAAGCACCGCCTTCAGGATTTCTAAGGGCATAAATTTTTTATTTCACTCCTCACTACCTATCACAGTTTTGAAGGCCATAAAATGCCAAGATGGCACAACCCCCCCCCCCAAATGACCCCATTTTGGAAAGTAGACACCCCAAGCTATTTGCTGAGAGGCACGTTGAGTCCAGGAAATATTTTATTTTTTGACACAAGTTGCGGGAATGTGACAATTTTTTTTTTTTTTCACAAAGTTGTCACTAAATGATATATTGCTCAAACATGCCATGGGAATATGTGAAATTACACCCCAAAATACATTCTGTTGCTTCTCCTGAGTACGGGGATACCACATTTGTGAGACTTTTTGGGAGCCTAGCCACGTACGGGACCCCGAAAACCAAGCACCGCCTTCAGGCTTTCTAAGGGTGTAAATTTTTGATTTCACTCTTCACTGCCTATCACAGTTTCGGAGGCCATAGAATGCCCAGATGGCACAAACCCCCCCCCCCCAAATGACCCCATTTTGGAAAATAGACACCCAAAGCTATTTGCTGAGAGGTATAGTGAGTATTTTGCAGACCTCACTTTTTGTCACAAACTTTTGAAAATTGAAAAAAGAAAAAAAAAACGTTTTTCTTGTCTTCAAAAAAAAAAAATGTGTCTTTTTCCCGCAACTTATGTCACAATATAAAATATTCCATGGACTCGACATGCCTCTCAGCAAATAGCTTGGGGTGTCTACTTTCCAAAATGGGGTCATTTGGGGGGGTTTTGAACTGTCCTGGCATTTTATGCACAACATTTAGAAGCTTATGTCACACATCACCCACTCTTCTAACCACTTGAAGACAAAGCCCTTTCTGACACTTTTTGTGTACATGAAAAAATTATTTTTTTTTGCAAAAAAAATTACTTTGAACCCCTAAACATTATATATTTTTTTAAAGCAAATGCCCTACAGATTAAAATGGTGGGTGTTTAATTTTTTTTTTTCACACAGTGTTTGCGCAGTGATTTTTCAAACGCATTTTTTGGGGAAAAAACACACTTTTTTAAATTTTAATACACTAAAACACACTATATTGCCCAAATGTTTGATGAAATAAAAAAGATGATCTTAGGCCGAGTACATGGATACCAAACATGACATGCTTTAAAATTGCGCACAAACGTGCAGTGGCGACAAACTAAATACATTTTTAAAAGCCTTTAAAAGCCTTTACAAGTTACCACTTTAGATTTACAGAGGAGGTCTACTGCTAAAATTACTGCCCTCGATCTGACCTTCGCGGTGATACCTCACATGCATGGTGCAATTGCTGTTTACATTTGACGCCAGACCGACGCTTGCGTTCACCTTTGTGCGAGAGCAGGGGAGGACAGGGGTGCTTTTTTTTTTTTTTTCTTTATTATTTTTTTGCTTTTTTATCTTATTTTTAAACTGTTCCTTTCATTTTTTATTTTTTTTTTAATCATTTTTATTGTTATCTCAGGGAATGTAAATATCCCCTATGATAGCAATAGGTAGTGACAGGTACTCTTTTTAGAAAAAATTTGGGTCTATTAGACCCTAGATCTCTCCTCTGCCCTCAAAGCATCTGACCACACCAAGATCGGTGTGATAAAATGCTTTCCCAATTTCCCAATGGCGCTGTTTACATCCGGTGAAATCGGAGTCAGTCATGAAATGCTCGTAGCTTCCAGTTTCTTAGGCCATAGAGATGTTTGGAGCCATTCTGGTTTCTGATCAGCTCTATGGTCATCTGGCTGAATCACCGGCTGCATTCTCGGGTGCCCTGTTGGGACAGGAGAGCCAGAGAAAAACATGGAAGACGGTGGGGGGGGCATTCCCTCCCACTGCTTGTAAAAGCAGTCTAGAGGCTAATTAGCTGCTAGGATTGCTTTTACATGAAAGCCGACCGCTGGCTGAAAAGAATGATACCAAGATGATACCTAAACCTGCAGGCATCATTCTGGTATAACCACTCAGCAACATACCAGTACGTTGCTGGTCCTTGTTGGGCATACATTGTAAACTTTTTTTCATGCAGCCTGTGGGCTGAACGAAAAAAAGATATTGATCGGTGGGTATGCCCACCATTAGAATACCTCCCTTCATCCACCCACTTCTAATGATGGGCATACATGCACCGTATATATATGCCGAAGCATGGGGGCATCCTCCCGCAAAAGGCAGGAGCAAATCACTCCTCCACCCACTGCTGCCCCCACGCTTCGGCATATATGCTGAAGTATGTAACCGTGGTGGTGAAATCACCTACGACAGCGCTGGAGTCACGGCTTTATGTATCGTGGGAGCAAACGCTGTTGCTGTCAAGATAAATAAATCCATGCTGCAACTGAATGGAGTACCTGCTAAGCAAATGATGGTTAACAAAAAAACAAAGTAACATTACAGTATAACAGTAATACTTACCATACCTGCAAAGCAAAATACAAAAAAAAAAAAATAGTAAAAAATAAAACATTTAACGCAACCTGTGCCTACCTAAAATATATATATGCCGAAGCATGGGGGCATCCTCCCGCAAAAGGCAGGAGCAAATCGCTCCTCCACCCACTGCTGCCCCCACTCTTCGGCATATATGCTGAAGTATGTAACTGTGGTGGTGAAATCACCTCCGACAGCGCTGGAGTCACGGCTTTATGTATCGTGGGAGCAAACGCTGTTGCTGTCAAGATAAATAAATCCGCTCTGCAGCTGAATGGCGTACCTGAAAACAAAAAAGTGGTTAACAATAAAAAAACAAAGTATAAAAAAATTGCATACCTATAAAGCAAACATGATAAAAACATAACAATAAAACATTGCAGTATAGAATGCAGAACAATAGAGAGAGAATAGAGAGAGAACAATAAAACAACAACTATTTTTGTTTTTTTTATTTTATGTATTTTTTTGTGTTTTTTTCTTTTTTTTTACTTTTTTTTGTTTTTTTTACACTTTTTTTTGTAACTTTAACTTTTTTAACTGGTACCAGGTTTGGGTCTCTCAAAATGCGACAGCATCTTGGGAGACCCTGTGAAAGTGTGTCCTAGTCTGTGCAGTGCTGTATCCTACGCTAATACTCCACTAATGTATGGTAGCGTTCAAAACATTCACCAATGCAAAGACCAGGATTGCCAAGACAGAGGGGACAATAATACCGGGTGTCACGCCTAAATCCGCGCTTGCTGCAGACACAACATCTTTTTTGGGGGGTTCGTTGGGTAGGGGTACTCAGGAGGGCATAAAGAAAATGCCTCTCATGCAGCCGGCTTACTGCATTTGGTTGGGGAAGGTGAGGTGGAGCACCGTCTGGAAACAGAAGGGCTCTGACGATCTCTTCCTGGAACTTAAGGAAGGATCCAGTCTGTCCTGAAGCTCTGTATAGCACATGAGCGTTCAGCAAAGCCAATTGAAATAAATAAACAGACACTTTTTTGTACCAGCGTCTGGCCTTACGGGCAATTAGGTACGGTGCCAACAACTGGTCGTTGAGGTCCACCCCTCCCATATTAAGGTTATATTCGTGGACACAGAGGGGTTTCTCCACAACACCAGTCGCCGTAGGAATTTGGACCGTCGTGTCTGCATGAAGGGAGGTAAGAACAAAAACATTCTTATTGTCCCTCCACTTCATAGCAAGCAAGTTATTACACTGCAAGCAGGCTCTCTCCCCCAGCCTAAGACGGGAATCTACAAGCCACTGGGGAAAGCCCCGGCGATTAGGTCGCACGGTGCCACATGCTCCAATCTGATGATCAAAAAGGTGGCTAAAAAGTGGCACGCTCGTGTAATAATTGTCCACTTACAAGTGGTACCCCTTTCCGAATAAGGGTGACACCAAGTCCCACACTATCTTGCCAGCGCTTCCTATGTAGTCAGGGCAGTTTGTCAGCTCCACGTGACTATCTTTGCCCTCGTAAACCATAAAACTACATGTATAGCCTGTGGCCCTGTCACAGAGCTTATACATCTTGACCCCGTATCTGGCGCGCTTGCTGGGAAGGTACTGTTTGAATGACAAGCGGCCAGAAAACTTAACCAGGGACTCATCAACGCAGACAACTTGATGGGGAGTAAACAAGTCTGCAAAACGTTGGTTGAAGTGGTTTACGAGGGGCCAAATTTTGTAGAGCCGATCGTATCCAGGGTCTCCACAAGGACGACAGAGTTCATTGTCGTTGAAGTGCATGAACCGCAAAATCTGCTCGTATCGTGCCCTGGCCATGGAAGCAGAGAACAAGGGCGAATGGTAAATTGGGTCAGTGGACTAATATGACCGCTACTCACTCTTTTTATTCAAGCCCATGAGGAGGGAAAGGCCCAGAAAGATCTTAAATTCGGAAACTATAATTGGTTTCCAATCTCTGGCAAGGGAGGACTGGGGATTAGTGGCGATGTGTTGACTAGCGTATAAATTGCTTTGGTCCACAATAGATCTATAGAGATCTTCGGTGAAAAACAGCGAATAAAAATCCAGTGGCATAAAGTCAACTGTTTCCACCTGAATTCCGGGTTGGCCAGTGAAAGGGGGAAGTACGGGTGCTGCAGAAGTGGTGGGTACCCAATTCGGATTGGCGAATGCAGCAGGAAGGGCACTATGGGCACGATGGGCCTGTGTTCGTCTTCTTGGTGGCAGCGGGACACTACTTGTGCTTGCCACCTCGCCAGCTTAAACTGCACTTATGGGACTTGCCACGTCACCAAGTGTTACTGCAGTGCTGGATGTACGACCAGGGTGTACTAGGCCGCTGGTGCTTGCCAGTTCACCAGAAGGAATAGCGGCACTAGTACTTCTCTGCTCCATACGAGAGCCCTGCGGTTCTTGCATTTCAAGGACAGAAGAAGTTCGGGGTCTGATACGCCTGACCTTAGCAGGGATCACAACTCAGTCGTCAGAGCTATCTGTCATGGAGCCGCTGTCCTCTACAGGATCGTATTCTGAGCCTGAATCTGACAGATGAGTGACTTCCTCTTCACTATCTGTCATGCTCAGAAACGTGTAGGACTCTTCACTAGTGTACCTTCGATTTGCCATTTTGGGCTCTAAATTTAGGGGTACACTAGTGAGACTCACAGGCAAAAAAGCTCCTGACTGTTAGCGACTGATTCAAAACGCTACCAAAAAACTGTTAGCGATTGCAGGTATCAGGCCTGACTCTGCGAACGCTGCAGTTATGTGTGCTTAGTGTTTTGTAAGTGACAGTTATCGATCGATACTGCACTTGGGTGGGCTGGGTTGGGCCGAGGAGCAAAACGCAGGTGCTAGCAGGTATCTGGGCTGATCCCGCTAACACTGCGTTTCAGGGAACTCTAAACTGCTGGGGAGTATAGATCTGATCGGATCAGATATCGATCCACTCAGATACTATAGCACTAAGGGAGGTGTATGCTGCGTGCGTGGGTTTTAGCGGTACTGGCGCTAACCTGACGCTGCCTGGGGCGACGCAGACCTTATCTGACCCTAAAAACGTAACTTATATCACCGCCGGGCAATTAGGGGGTTAAACCTTTACAAGGTAATAAATGGCGGGTGCCCTAAAACTATAACAAACTATAATAAACTATAAAAAAATAAACTAACTAACCAGCGTGACCCGTAACAGTTATACGGTGATCGCTGGTGAAAGGGTTAACTAGGGGGCAATCAGGGGGTTAAAACCTTTAGCAGGTAGTATATGGGGGTCCCTGTTGCTCTAAAACACTGACAGCGAACCTATATACTTACCTCCCTAACTAGCGTCACCTGTGTCACTAATACAGCGATCAGAAAAACGATCGCTTAGCGACACTGGTGACGGGGGGTGATCACGGGGTTAACCTTTATTAGGGGGGGTTAGGGGGGTACCCTGGACCTAAAGGGGGGTACCCCAGACCTAAAGGGGCCTAACCTAACTGCCCTAACACTTATAACTGTCACAAACTGACACCAATGCAAAAAAAAAAAAAAACTGCTATTGGTGTCGGTGTGACAGGGGGTACAGGGCGGTGATCGGGGGGTGATCGGGGGGTGAAAAGTGTGCCTGCGTGTTCTACTGGAAGTGTAGTGTTGGTTCAACTTACTTGGATGTCTTCTCTCCTCGGCGCCGGATCGAAAAGACCGGCTCGAGGAGAGATGACATCACTTCCTCTCCCTCTGTTTACATTACAGAGGGAGAGGAAGCATTTGATTCGCTGGGAGCGATCGGGAGGGGGTAGTGATCAATGGATGGCCTTCCCCTGACCTCTCATCACCCGCGAACAAGAGCCGACCGCCTATGGCACCCGGGGGGGGTCCAATCGGACCCCCGCCCGCGGGAAGGCATCACGTATCAGGTACGTGATTTTGCCTGCCCGTGCCATTCTGCTCATGTATATAGACGTGAGGCGGTCGGCAAGTGGTTAAAGCAGCCTGTGCACTGCACAACTATGTGCGTGAACATGACGGATATCTATTTGAGGATTCCCTGAGCCATAACATGGAGGCGGCACAGTGGAATGTTACTAGGGGCACCACTAGTGGTACACATATTCGTGGGGAATTCCAAAAATTCTTTATGTCGCCAGCTGGGGAGGTGCCTTGGCAGATGAATTCTATATAATAATAAAAATTGTGTATTGGTTTGCACTATATTATCAGGGCCTTTAAAAATTGAAAAGTGTGCTGTAACAAATATTTTTTTTTGGTTAATTTTGCTTTATTTAAATAAAAATAATATTGTGCACATTTGCGTTGTACATTCTTTGGCTAACCTAAGTGAATCTTAGCGTAATTAGTTAATTTGGGGACTCCTCCGTCGCTGTCTGATGCCGTTATGTGCACAATGTTGAGGGCATGTGAACTGGTATGGATTTGTGAGCAAATATAACAATATTTAAATACAAATGGACAACATAACTAACCAATTGGACAGCATATACAGGTAGTGAAAGGGAATCAAAAACTTACATTTGGCAGCCTGAACTTGGGATGAGCCCATGCTCCACTCTGGCAAGATGATTCTGGCAATTTCCAGCAATGCGCGTTTTTTAACAACGTTGTCCTTATATTTAGGATGCCATGTGTCATAAATCATCGGTTTCTCCCTCACAAGTCTGATCAGCTCCTCACAATCCACCGATTCCTTCGCCTTTGATGCCACTTTTCTACCTCTTTTTGCCATGCTTGCTCCGGTCAGCACACCAAAACAGACAGGGGAGGAACTGGAAGAGGGGGAGGTGTAGGAGGAGGGGAGATCATTTATGTTCACACCGCAACACAGCTGCGAATCAGATGCGTCCCCATAAAAGATAATGGGCTTGGAATTCGCACTGCAATGACCAGAAAACACACACGTTTTTTGTTCAATGCGCAGTGCGAATGCAACGCACATATGTGAACAAGCCTCATTTAATTTAACCTAGTTTAAAATGTCCTGCGAATTGGATGAGTTGTAAGCCGCATCTAATTTGCATAGGTGTGAATGGGGGCTTAAGGGTTACTCGCCACCAGTTGCCCCACCCAACAACCCAGACTCTTCCCCGCCACGCCCCTAATTCCGCCTCTAAATGCGCCCTCATAAATTTTCTCATGAAATGACACTTAAATGTTTTATGCAGAATTAAGTTATAAAAATGAATATTAACAACAACTTTATCTGTACCCACCAATGCAGTCTGCCTGTGCCCACCAATGCAGCCTGTGACCACCATGCAGTCTGTGCCTACCAATGCAGCCTGTGCCCACCTTGGGACGAGTGATCTATCTATTAAAGTCCAAAGACCAGGAGAAGGGGCTGTATGTGACAGCGAGCAGCGAGGAACCATGCAGCCCATGCCCACCAATGCAGCCCGTGTCCCAGCATTGGACGGGTGATCTGTCTATCAAAGTCCTGGGACCAGGAGGAGGGGCTGTATGTGACAGCGAGCAGTGGGGAACCATACAGCCTGTATCCACTATTGCATCCTCTGCCCACCATGCAGCCTGTGTCCACCATGCAGCCTCTGCCCACCATGCAGCCTGTGTCCACCATGCAGCCTCTGCCCACCATGCAGCCTGTGTCCACCATGCAGCCTCTGCCCACCAATGCAGCCTGTGTCCACCATGCATCCTCTGACCACCATGCATCCAGTGTCCACCAATGCAGCCCCTGCCCACCATCCAGCCTCTGCCCACCATGCAGCCTGTGTCCACCAACGCAGCCTCTGTCCACCATGCAGCCTTTTTTCCACCATGCAGCCTCTGCTTACCATGCAACCTGTGTCCACCATGCAGCCTCTGCCCACCATGCAGCCTACCTGTGCAGGGGAGGAGAGAAATAGGAGAGCCGCCCGGATGATCAGAGCACAGGGAACACAGCAATAACAGCTTTCATTTCAATTTCTGTGTTCCCGCTGCTTAACGTCACATACATCTCCGCCCCCCCTCCACCGGGGAACTTTGATTGACAGATCCCCCGTCCTGGGATTGGACAGATGATCTGTCTATCAAAGTCCCGGGACCAGGAGGAGGGGCTTTATGTGACAGTGAGCAGCGGGGAACACAGCAATGTGAAATGAAAGCTGTTATCGCTGTGTTCCCTGCACTCTGATCATCCGGGTGGCTCGCCAGCCCTCAAAATCCACTCGCAAAATGCGAGTAAGCGAGTGGAATTTTTGAGGGCTGTATATAATATATATATATATATATATACACAATGTACATACATTGTCAATCACATAGTCCAGTGATGTCGTTCCGTGTATGTCAATCACCATACATAATGCCCACTATCCCATTAAAACCCATCGACACACTGCCTGCCTGCTATTAACTGATTTATATACCAAGATAGTTAGTCTCCCAGGGGATATCATATATGGGGCATGATGTGAATTAAGACTCGATTCACATGCTTTTGATCGTTTCTGCAGTGCTTTTTGCAATGCTTGCTGCGTTTTTGGACACTCATTTTTAGCGCGATTTTACCGTGATATGCTTTTTTTTACACTGTATATAGCTGGTTGCTAAAGGAGGGGGCCGGGAAACCGGCCAGCCGCCGCATTCTTAACAACCAATGAGTCATCAGCTGCCAGCGGGCTTCCCCACTAAATGCAAAAAAAAGAATTGCCAGCTAAAAAGAAAGTGAAAAAAAAACAGCGTGGGGTGTCCCCCCCCGGTTCATACCAGGCCCTTGGGTCTAGTATGGATTTGGAGATTTGGAGGGGACCCCCCATGCCAAAATGTAAAAAAAAAATGCCATAGGGCCCCCCCAAAATCCCCTCCCTTTCCTGACCTGCCGGATGGCATGCTCTGATAAGGGTCTGGTATGGGTTTTGGGGGGACCCTATGCCATTTTTAGAAAAAAAATTGGTGTGGGGGTCCCCTCCAAATCCATACTTGACCCTGGTATGGACCTGGGGGGACCCCACGCTGTTTTTATTTCACAATTTCTTTTTAGCTGGCAATTCATTTTTTACCCACTGACAGCTGATGACTCATCGGCTGTTAAGGACGCATCAGCCGGCTTCCCGGCCTCCTCCTTAACAACCAGTTATATACAGTGAACGTACAGCTAAAAAAAAAAAATCACAAGTCGCAAAATGTAAATCGCGGATAAAACGTGACAAAATCATGCAAAATTGCTGCAAAAACATGGTACTTGCGTTTTGGATGCGGGTTCATTGAATTCTATTAAACACTGCATTTTGCAGGAAAAAAAGTCCCCGACACCCTTTCCAAAAACGCAGAGGCACAAAAATGCATTGATGTGAACATGTTCCATAGGAACCCATGTTAAAAAATTTCCCTGCATTTCGGAAAAATTAAAAATGCATCAAAGAACGCATTAGTGTGAATCGAGCCAAAGAAGGAACTCCAACACCCTTTTTTCAAATTATCCAAGGCTCCTTTATATATATATATATATATATATATATATATATATATATATATATATATATATATATATATATATATATATATATATATATATATATATATATATATATGGATGGGGATTCTCTTCATACATACCAGACCCTTATTATAGATGAGAGTTTGATATAGATGTGAATGCGGGACCCCTTGGGTCTGGCATGAACGTTAAGGGGGACCCTTTAAAAAAAAAAAAAACTATTTAAGTGAATGGGCTGTGTGATGTCAGTGGTTTCTAAGAACACGTGAGTGCTTTCTTACCAACCATTGATAGTATGAAGCTGTCACGTTTATCCACACCAAACGCCCTCAACATTGGGCATTGCAATGAACATTCAGACAGCGAGTGTTTGGTCTGAACTTACATTTGAACCAAAGAGCTCATCCATAATAATTAGTCAAAATGTCTTCAATGACTGAAATATTACATTGTAACAATAATGTGTACTGATAGACTTAGCCTAAATATGCTACTTTATCTAACTAGCAAATTGGTGCATGTATAAATAGAGAAATGTCCTCTAATTATTTCCAAAGCAAGTGAAAACAGATAACATTTCTGTATGTTTACACAAAATAGGTGCCATATTGTATGCACTTAAGTAGCACAATATGACTTCAATGATAGGGAGCACATTTTAATTAACATAGCTTACATATGACTTTTTATTGAATCATCATTTTAGCAGATATTTCATTTAGCACTGCATCCTGTACACACACTTGTAACATTAATATTACTCTGCATCATAAATTGTACTTACAGCACTTCACAGAAATAATCTGTCCTTCACTATAATAAAAGCTTTCATTGAGTACAAATAGTAGACTCTTCATTTCAAATTATGCTGAGAATAATTATAGCCAATTTTACACACCATCCCCTTAAAAGTTTGAGCTAATTGCCTATAGTTTTGATAATGTTATAATCTGCCCCACATCCAGCTAATGTGGACACAATATTCAGTTTTCTGGTGCATAATGTATTCAACAGCTTCCATTCACACCTGACACCAATTTCCTTTGATGTTCACAGTCTAAATGAGAATGCAGCAGCAAGCTGTATTTGTGAAATATACAAGATGCCTTTAAAATAATGGCAGGCATTTTCCTCATTAAAGCAGCCATAACAGATAGTTAGATATGATGCTGTCCCTCACCTTCTTGCTAATTAATGACTATGATTGCAACCCAAATAAGATCAGGCAATTAAATGTGATAACATTTTAGAAGAGGGGAATATACATTCCATGAAAAACTGCAGGTAAAATGGTACAATGGTGAAATTAACATATAAATGCACTATTCTATTGAAAGGTAAATCTAATAAACTGATTAATATAGTGGTATAGCCATCAATTGAAACCTAATGTATTCAAACCATTAAATTAGCAAAGAAGGTCTAGGGTTTCGAATCTGCTTATATATTGCACCATTTTGCATTTGCCATCAAACAACAAGTCATAAAACAAAACAAAAATGGTGCCAAAACATAAATGCAAAAATAAAAATGTAAAATATATGTACTAAGGTGTGACTTTATTTCAAAAATAGCACACCATTAGACTACAAAGAATGCTTACCATGAAAATTTTAATCAAAGTAAAGTGTGCAATCAGCTCATACAAAGTGATCCATAATTCTTGGGTTATCAACATATATGATAAAGTGCTAAGGGCAATGAAACTGTGGGGAGCCAAAAGAATAATAGGCAGTGATATAATTAATGCAGCAGAAGAACACAAATAAAGGCATAGTATCGCCTACATTTGAAACACAGAAAACATCATGTACACGGTAACTGGTGTGATTTTTTTAGTGGGGGCTTTCAGAAATATATTGGTATGCTTACCTTTAATAATGTGTATAATTCATTTCTTATGTTAAGGAGCTTGGAATTCAGAGAAAACGGACACAATAATTTATTGTTGTGCAAAACTGTAACTGCACTATAATAATGGCAAGACAGAATCCAGATTTGTCAACACAGTTACCTCTTTCAAGTAGCTCTTTCGAATATTAATCAACCCCTACAAGAACAATAGACAACAGTCAAATATTTTTGATCAATTAAACCATTAAATTGAGTATTTTTATAATCACATGTGCATATAAATTTGAGTATTGATATGATATCATATCTGAAGGTATATTAATAGATGCAAATATATCCAACCCTCAATTTTACTAGGGGCCAGGGATGAGATGAGAGGTTTGGCCTAGAGCTAAATTAAATGGGTGTTTGGCATTACTATTATTATCACAGCTGAATGTGATAGCTTCCCACTACCTTCAGGTCAAGTATGGATTTTAAGGGGGCACCTTACAAAAGAAAAAAAAAGTGTAGAATCTCCTCCAAAATCTAAACCAGAACTTTATCTGAACATTAGCCCAGCAGGCCAGAAAATGGAGATATGAGCATGTGACCCCCCTCCAGAATCATACTATCATATCTTGACCATGTTGATAAGGACAATGGCCTCTTCCCAAACACTCTGATCTGGTAGGTGTAGGGGTGTGCAGATGGTGGGGGAAGGGGGTTGTTCACAAACAGAAGAAAGAAGCAAACAGCACCATGTACAAATTAAAAAAAAATACCATTCAGCCATGTCTCCATTTTATGTGAATACGTGCCTGGAAGATGCCTTAGGCTATATGTGTTGTTACAGTACAGTACAAACAGTACAGCATCAGTAGCACCATATTCTAGTTCCACACAATATATATGTGTGATATAAGTTTTTAATTTTACATTATTACTTGGCTTACATAAACATCACCTATACCTGATTGTCTTAAAGGATAAGTTCCCTTTAAAATAAATAAATAAATAAATACAAATATTTTTGTTGCAAGAGCCTGGAAAGCATTTCACCAGCGATCAATATGGGTAAGCTGATACTCCCTGAGTATCATTATCATTGAACACTCAATGAACTACCACAGCACTCCACAGTGCCATGGTAGTTTATTAAGAATTACAAGCCGACAGCCACTAAGGATGTTGGGGCTTGTAGTTCATTCAGACATACGGAGCTGTGTGTCTGAATGATGCGGCCGTGTGGGCAGAGCCCCGCATGGCCGCATTGTTTTTCAAACAGCGGCAGCTAGTACGGGGAACTTCTCCCCGTACTGCTGCCACAGGGAGGGGGGAGCAGTGGGCGGCGGCTGCAGCACTGAGAACGTGTTACATGTTCTGCCTTAAAATCAGGTGGAACATGTAACATGTTCACAAAGGTAAACTTATCCTTTAAAATGTTTTTTTTTTTTTTTTTTTACAGAAAGGTTTTTATTGATAAAAACAGGTAATTCCAAATACAAACAGCATTGAGAAAACATTGCACAGCAGCACATAATATATGAGGAGACACTCCAAGATACAAAGCAATACCAAATAGTAGACAAAGCATCAGGACCAGTTATCTCAAAAAACACAAGAGTCAGAATGTTCAAGTATCCATACTGGAGGAATAACCAGTATGGGGGGGGGACGTGAGAGTAAGGGGGAAAGGAGGAATAAGGGAGAGAGAGAGGGGGGCGAGGAGTAGGCAGTGGACACGTCACACACCAAAGTAGTAGAGAGGGGGGTAGATGAGGAAACATAGAGAGGTGGAGGGGGAGGGGGGGACAAAGTCTCCAGGTGGGGCGAACAGGGCATCAACCTTCCGAAACAGGTTTCAACCATCTGCATCGATCCAGTTAGACCAAATTTTATCACACTTCTTAGAACAATTTCTACTTTCATACATTATTTTATATAAAGGTAGCACAGAGTTAACAGCCTTACACCAAGAGGCCTGAGTAGGAGGGTCAGCCGACTTGTATCTTAGTAGAATTTCTCTTCTTGCATAGAACAATGCAAAGGTAATACATAGCTTAGTATATCCATGATGTCCTCCATATTACATATTAGTAATAAAACAAGCGGGTCAAAGGGTATAACAGTATCACATATGTCACTCAGAGTGTCAACCCCGACTGCCAGAATGGGCGGAGCCCAGGGCAGGATAATACCACATTCCAGAATGAATTTTAGTCTAACACCTATGCACATAGGATCCCTCTGAGGGTAGATAGTGGCTAATCTTTGGGGAGTATAATACGCCGTATGAAGGAATTTTAGTTGTAGAAACCTATCCCTAGCTGAAATCATGGAAGGTATGTAAGAGGAAACGCAATCCTCCCACTCACTTGTATATAGCTCGGCGTGGTTCCAAACCTGTATTGTCACTTTCATGGGTCCCATGACTACCTTTAAAATGTTTAGGCAGTTTTTGCTCGGACACATGTTTTTTTAATCTATCAGTAATAGCAGGCTAGTATTGAGTGGTTTTGAGTAAATAGAACAGACATAAAAACTATCAACTATCAATAACTTCATAATGCTTGCCAAGCAGTGGCAAACATGTTTCATGGCATAGCTTGTGATCTTTAGGGATGGGCAAATGGTTCGGCCCGAGCATAAGTTCTGGCCAAAGTTTTGTCGACCGTTTGTTCGGCCCCCCGAATTGACCACAATGCATTGCGGCACTGAACAGTGCATTGCAAGCCCTGATTGGCTAAAGCAGTAAAAGCTTCAGCCAATCAGGACACAGAGCACTGTCAGAGTCATGATTGGACACTGTCATCATGACTTTATCCAATCATGGCTCATTCTTGCCCCACAGTATAAAAGTATTCTTTCAATGGCAGCAATTTTCAGTGTGATTTCGGCGTGGAGAGTAGGGATGAGCTTCGAGTTCGAGTCGAACTCATGTTCGACTCGAACATTGGCTGTTCGCAAGTTCACCGAACAGCGAACAATTTGGGGTGTTCGCGGCAAATTCGAATGCCGCGGAACACCCTTTAAAAGTCTATGGGAGAAATCAAAAGTGCTAATTTTAAAGGCTAATATGCAAGTTATTGTCATAAAAAGTGTTTGGGGACCTGGGTCCTGCCCCAGGGGACATGGATCAATGCAAAAAAAAGTTTTAAAAACGGCCGTTTTTTCAGGAGCAGTGATTTTAATAATACTTAAAGTCAATCAATAAAAGTGTAATATCCCTTTAAATTTCGTACCTGGGGGGTGTCTATAGTGTGCCTGTAAAGGGGCGCATGTTTCCTGTGTTTAGAACAGTCTGACAGCAAAATGACATTTTGAAGGAAAAAACTCATTTAAAACTACCCGCGGCTATTGCATTGCCGACAATACACATAGAAGTTCATTGATAAAAACGGCATGGGAATTCCCCAAAGGGGAACCCCGAACCAAAATTAAAAAAAAAAAATGACGTGGGGGTCCCCCTAAATTCCATACCAGGCCCTTCAGGTCTGGTATGGATATTAAGGGGAACCCCGGCCAAAATTTAAAAAAAAAAATGACGTGGGGTTCCCCCTAAATTCCATACCAGACCCTTCAGGTCTGGTATGGATTTTAAGGGGAACCCCGCGCCAAAAAAAAAAAAAAAAAACGGCGTGGGGTCCCCCCAAAAATCCATACCAGACCCTTATCCGAGCACGCAACCTGGCAGGCCGCAGGAAAAGAGGGGGGGACAAGAGTGCGGCCCCCCCTCCCTCCTGAACCGTACCAGGCCACATGCCCTCAACATTGGGAGGGTGCTTTGGGGTAGCCCCCCAAAACACCTTGTCCCCATGTTGATGAGGACAAGGGCCTCATCCCCACAACCCTGGCCGGTGGTTGTGGGGGTCTGCGGGCGGGGGGCTTATCGGAATCTGGAAGCCCCCTTTAACAAGGTGACCCCCAGATCCCGGCCCCCCCCCTGTGTGAAATGGTAAGGGGGTACATAAGTACCCCTACCATTTCACGAAAAAAGTGTCAAAAATGTTAAAAATGACAAGAGACAGTTTTTGACAATTCCTTTATTTAAATGCTTCTTCTTTCTTCTATCTTGCTTCATCTTCTGGTTCTTCTGGCTCTTCTGGTTCTTCTGGTTCTTCCTCCGGCGTTCTCGTCCAGCATCTCCTCCGCGGCGTCTTCTGTCTTCTTCTCCTCGGGCCGCTCCGCACCCATGGCATGGGGGGGAGGCTCCCGCTCTTCTCTTCTTTTCTTCTTTTCTTCTTTTCTTCTCTTCTTCTCTTCTTCCTATTCATTTTCTTCTCCGGGCCGCTCCGCAATCCATGCTGGCATGGAGGGAGGCTCCCGCTGTGTGACGGCGCTCCTCGTCTGACAGTTCTTAAATAACAGAGGGGGGCGGGGCCACCCGGTGACCCCGCCCCCCTCTGACGCACGGTGACTTGACGGGACTTCCCTGTGGCATTCCCCGTGACGTCACAGGGAAGTCCCGTCAAGTCACCGTGCGTCAGAGGGGGGCGGGGTCACCGGGTGGCCCCGCCCCCCTCTGTTATTTAAGAACTGTCAGACGAGGAGCGCCGTCACACAGCGGGAGCCTCCCTCCATGCCAGCATGGATTGCGGAGCGGCCCGGAGAAGAAAATGAAGAAGAAGAGAAGAAAAGAAGAAAAGAAGAAAAGAAGAAAAGAAGAAGAGAAGAAGAGAAGAGCGGGAGCCTCCCCCCCATGCCATGGGTGCGGAGCGGCCCGAGGAGAAGAAGACAGAAGACGCCGCGGAGGAGATGCTGGACGAGAACGCCGGAGGAAGAACCAGAAGAACCAGAAGAGCCAGAAGAACCAGAAGATGAAGCAAGATAGAAGAAAGAAGAAGCATTTAAATAAAGGAATTGTCAAAAACTGTCTCTTGTCATTTTTAACATTTTTGACACTTTTTTCGTGAAATGGTAGGGGTACTTATGTACCCCCTTACCATTTCACACAGGGGGGGGGCCGGGATCTGGGGGTCACCTTGTTAAAGGGGGCTTCCAGATTCCGATAAGCCCCCCGCCCGCAGACCCCCACAACCACCGGCCAGGGTTGTGGGGATGAGGCCCTTGTCCTCATCAACATGGGGACAAGGTGTTTTGGGGGGCTACCCCAAAGCACCCTCCCAATGTTGAGGGCATGTGGCCTGGTACGGTTCAGGAGGGAGGGGGGGCCGCACTCTCGTCCCCCCCTCTTTTCCTGCGGCCTGCCAGGTTGCGTGCTCGGATAAGGGTCTGGTATGGATTTTTGGGGGGACCCCACGCCGTTTTTTTTTTTTTTTTTGGCGCGGGGTTCCCCTTAAAATCCATACCAGACCTGAAGGGTCTGGTATGGAATTTAGGGGGAACCCCACGTCATTTTTTTTTTAAATTTTGGCTGGGGTTCCCCTTAATATCCATACCAGACCTGAAGGGCCTGGTATGGAATTTAGGGGGACCCCCACGTCATTTTTTTTTTTTAATTTTGGTTCGGGGTTCCCCTTTGGGGAATTCCCATGCCGTTTTTTATCAATGAACTTCTATGTGTATTGTCGGCAATGCAATAGCCGCGGGTAGTTTTAAATGAGTTTTTTCCTTCAAAATGTCATTTTGCTGTCAGACTGTTCTAAACACAGGAAACATGCGCCCCTTTACAGGCACACTATAGACACCCCCCAGGTACGAAATTTAAAGGGATATTACACTTTTATTGTTTGACTTTAAGCATTATTAAAATCACTGCTCCTGAAAAAACGGCCGTTTTTAAAACTTTTTTTTGCATTGATCCATGTCCCCTGGGGCAGGACCCAGGTCCCCAAACACTTTTTATGACAATAACTTGCATATAAGCCTTGAAAATTAGCACTTTTGATTATTCATGTTCGTGTCCCATAGACTTTAACGGTGTTCGCATGTTCGAACGAACTTTTTTCCTGTTCGCATGTTCTGGTGCGAACCGAACAGGGGGGTGTTCGGCTCATCCCTAGTGGAGAGAGATAGAACAGGGCTCTGTTCAGTGCTATTAGTTAGTTAGTTAGTGTGCTATACTGTGCTATACTTGGCTATTTTGCTTCAGTTGTCAGTGTAGAATATTAGTTTAGTGTCAGTCTAGGGATAGTGTGAGTGTAGTGAGGAGGACCATCATTCAGCTTTGCATAGTGTGCAGCTAGAGTAGGGACAGCCCAGATAGTTTCACTGCAGTGTAGTGAGACCGTGTTAGTAATCTTGACATTAGTGTATAGCTAGAGTAGGGACAGTTCAGATAGCATCAGTGTAGTGATGGTTGAACACCTCTATTTGATTGCGTTACTGCCAGTTTAACACCATATAATTCTGTGTGCGTTACTGCCAGTTTAACGCCATAAAGTTCTGTGTGTGTTACTGCCAGTTTAATGCCATATAGTTTTGCATGCATTACTGCCAGTTTAATGCCATATAGTTCTGTGTGCATTACTGCCAGTTTAACGTCATATAGTTCTGTGTGCTTTACTGCCAGTTAAACCTATTTACTTCTGTGTGCATTACTGCCAGTTTAACACCATATAGTTTTGTGTGCGTTACTGCCAGTTTAACGCTATATAGTTCTGTGTGCGTTACTGCCAGTTTAACACCTTATAGTTCTGTGTGCGTTACTGCCAGTTTAATGCCATATAGTTTTGCGTGCGTTATTTCCAGTTAAACGCCATATAGTTCTGTGTGCGTTACTGCCAGTTTAACGCCATATATTTCTGTGTGCGTTACTACCAGTTAACGGCATATCGTTTTGCATGCATTACTGCCAGTTTAATGCCATATAGTTCTGTGTGCGTTACTGCAAGTTTAACGCCATATAGTTTTGTGCGTTACTGCCAGTTTAACGCCATTTACTGCTGTATGCGTTACTGCCAGTTTAACGCTGTGACAGACCTAGCCGGGAGAGAGACTTTTGGAGGGGACTGAATGCTAGCCTCTTGTCGATCGATCGTGGGCCCTGGCATTTGGGGGAACGGTGCTCTTTGTGAGCTGTATGCCTGGGGACCCTTGAGGTGGTATTACTGTGGATTCGGGTCCTGGTCCCCCAGGACACACAGACTCTGGGGACCCTGGATTTTGCCATATTAGAAATAGTGGCTGATTCATAATGCTGGGACAAATACTGTTAGGAGATGCTGATGTTAATTCCAGCCACCTGTCTGTCTGTTGCCTGCTAGAATGTGTATTGTAAATAAGTCTAGTATGGGATCTAAGAGTCATTAGATCCCCATTGTTGTTTGTGTTAATTAACTCTGCTATTGTGTGAAGAAGAGTCTGTGTTGATTTGTGATAATGTTGATTGGGTTTTCTGAGCTACAAGACGGCCAGTCTGGCCTAAAGGTCATGTCTGAGTCATCTAGGCTGTCTAAAGGGATTAGTTAATTAGCCCATGTTAATTAGGTTTCTGGTCACAGGTGTATGTTCAGAGTAATATGAGCAGGAGGTATGCACCTCCTCTTTTACTGTATAAAAGAGCCTGTATTCCTTTCAATAAAAGAGATTCCTGGTTGAACTTACATACAGCCTGCCTGGTGTTTGTTCTGAGCTACACAACTGGATTAGAACGGCACGTAGCTGTAGTTCTAGTCCCGGAGCATCGGATGACCGAACCGTCAGATGTTGCGATCTGAAATCTGATTCTATAGCAGCAGAGGAGTGTTGGGAGAGTGGAACCGAGCGAGCAGGGGCTCATTACATTGGTTGGCAGCCGTGGGATTTGCTCTCCAGTTACTGGGACACTCCAAACCAGCCTGCAGGAGAGCCACGCTGAAAGACTTACTTGAGAGCCGTGGAGGGAATGGTGGGATCGTGCTTCCTTGCCGTGAACACATCCAAACCATCACCTGGATCCAAGGTCCAGATAGCAGGAGAGGAGAGGTACAGATACCAGCCACCATGGAAGAGGAATTCAGAAGGAGGTTGCGAGAGATGCAGATACAGCACAGAGGACCAGTATCAGAGCAGGTCCTGCTACAATGGAATAGATTTGCTGCGAACTCTGGAAGGAAGCGCTAGCCCATGAGCAGCGAAACCAGGGAAAAGTTCTCCCCTCCATTCATGTAAGGTGCTGGTCGCAGTATTAAGTGCGAATGCTGTTATTGGGGGAACAGCCGAACCAGGAGTGGACAGTCGAGTTAAGCAGGCTGATCCGGGCAGAAATGCGGTTGGACAAGAGCTACAGAGCCCTCCAGTGGTATGTAGCCCAAGTGTGCCCGTGGACAGTGGATGACAGCCCCACGGAAGGCTTTGACTACGATGGCCTGGGATTGTTGTACTGGAGGCTGTCCAGGGACCCTGACTTTGGGAGTGATCGGGAGTGGCATTTGGAGGAAATAATGGAGCACAGAGAGCAAAGACTGAATGTCTCAGAAGTGCACTGGGCACAGGAAGATTTGGAGTTTCTGGCCGTTCAGGAATGGGAGCTGGAGATCGCCTACAGACAGCTGTTAGACTCTGCTCAGCAGTAGGGTGGTGCTCCCTTTGCCTCGGATTATCAGGAAATACCAGTTGACAACTCTGAAATCCTGGCTGAAGAGTTGACAATGTGGCAGAGTAACAGTGTGCTTTGCCAACCCGCCCCCGCAGCTATGGAGGCGGAGGTCTTGTGGCAGGTGCAGCAAGCGCTGACTGACCTTGATGGACCTGTTTCTGCATTGGATGATCTTGGATGGAGGAATGTGCCTGTCCAGCAGCATGCCAGAGAATCGGCAGTGGAAAATCTGAAGATTGCCGTCCCCAAACCTGAAGTGCTGACAACAGGGCAGAGCTCTGCTAACCTCTGCCCAGCACTGATAGCATCTTCTGAGTTCCACGGAGAGGAGATGATGAACCTTTATCCCCAGACACCAGTTGCAGAGACAAGGGATTTTATAGACTTTTCTGCTGAGGAAGAACAACCTGGTGTGCCTCCAGCAGAAGAAGAGCTGTTATTAGGGCAAAACTTCACTGTGCTCTGCCCAGCACTGATAGCATCTTCTGAGTTCCACGGAGAGGAGATTGTGAACCTTTATCCCCAGACACCAGTTGCAGAGACAGGGGATTTGATAGACTTTTCTGCTGAGGAAGAACAACCTGGTGAGCCTCCAGCAGAAGAAGAGCTGTTATTAGAGCCAAACTTCACTGTGCTCTGCCCAGTACCAACAGAAGTATCTGTGAAGTTACAAGGAACTTCCCCAGCTGGAGCGCTGGCAACCGGACAGAGGGTCCAAGATCTCTGCCCTACACCTGCGGCGGTTCCGGAGGCTCAGGGTGAGAAGGAGGTGGTCACTTCCCAGCAGCAGATCAGGATACAGGGGGAGAAGGGAGAGGAGGTGTTTGTCGTCCCTCCCCAACACTTGGCCAGGGTGGAAGTGGTCTTTCCTTCCAGCAAAGATCCGTGCCCTTGGGAGACAGTACCACAGACATATCGTCCCAACATCCAGATGAGGGAATGGAAAAGGAAGCAGCCAGCTCACCTCCCCACTGGCAGCTACACAGTTTGGGAGTGGAGAAAGCCAGCCTCCTTCCCCAATGGTTAGCTGGAGCGGAGGATGCAGAGTCCCCAGCAGAAGTGCTGGCAACAGGGCAGAGTGCTAACCAACCTCTGCCCAGCACCGGCAACAACTACAGAGTTCCAGGGAGGCAGGGCAGTCGGTCTCCCTCCCCAACAGTTAGCCGGAACAGATGGTGTGGGGTTTCCAGCAGAAGGGCTGGCAACGGGGCCGAGTACTGCTGGACTCTGCCCTCAACTAACAGAGGATGGATTTCCTGTGAAGGTGGATGGGACTTCAGTCTCCACCTGTATACCCCAGGGATGCTGGGCAGTCGGCCCAGATCCCCAACAGCATGACGGAGTGAGCCCAGACACCCTGTCTTCTCACCAGCGGTAGAAAGGACTCCAGGGAGAAGGGCCAGTCCAGACCTCTCCCCAGCAGCAGATATGTTCCCTGAGAGAGGCAGAGGTTGGCTGGGTGAGTAATGCTTTGTTTGGAACAATTTGTTTGGGGTACTGTGTGGGTACAGGCATTAGAGGACTGGAACTACTGACTAACTTCGGAGTCAACCCGTCTGGGGTCTCCTCCTGTGTTAGTCTCCTGCCAAAAGGGGAGAAATGTGACAGACCTAGCCGGGAGAGAGACTTTTGGAGGGGACTGAATACTAGCCTCTTGCCGATCGATTGCGGGCCTTGGCAATTGGGGGAACGGTGCTCTTTATGAGCTGTATGCCTGGGGACCCTTGAGGTGGTATTACTGTGGATTCGGGTCCTGGTCCCCCAGGACACACAGACTCTGGGGACCCTGGATTTTGCCATATTAGGAATAGTGGCTGATTCATAATACTGGGACAAATACTGTTAGGAGATGCTGATGTTAATTCCAGCCACCTGTCTGTCTGTTGCCTGCTAGAATGTGTACTGTAAATAAGTCTAGTATGGGATCTAAGAGTCATTAGATCCCCATTGTTGTTTGTGTTAATTAACTCTGCTATTGTGTGAAGAAGAGTCTGTGTTGATTTGTGATAATGTTGATTGGGTTTTCTGAGCTACAAGATGGCCAGTCTTGCCTAAAGGTCATGTCTGAGTCATCTAGGCTGTCTAAAGGGATTAGTTAATTAGTCCATGTTAATTAGGTTTCTGGCCACAGGTGTATGTTCAGAGTAATATGAGCAGGAGGTATGCACCTCCTCTTTTACTGTATAAAAGAGCCTGTATTCCTTTCAATAAAAGAGATTCCTGGTTGAACTTATATACAGCCTGCCTGGTGTTTGTTCTGAGCTACACAACTGCATTAGAACGGCACATAGCTGTAGTTCTAGTCCCGGAGCATCGGATGACCGAACCATCAGATGTTGCGATCTGCAATCTGATTCTATAGCAGCAGAGGAGTGTCGGGAGAGTGGAATCGAGCGAGCAGGGGCTCGTTGCAAACGCCATATAGTTTTGTGTGTGTTACTGCCAGTTTAACACCATTTACTTCTGTGTGTGTTACTGCCAGTTTAACGCCATATAGTTCTGTGTGCATTACTGCCATTTTAACGCCATATCGTTTTGTGTGCGTTACTGTCAGTTTAATGCCATATAGTTTTGCGTACGTTACTGCCAGTTTAAGGCAATATAGTTCTGTGTGCGTTACTGCCAGTTTAATGCCATATAGTTTTGTGCGTTACTGCCAGTTTAACGTCATTTACTTCTGTGTGGGTTACTACCAGTTTAACGCCATATAGTTCTGTGTGCGTTACTGCCAGTTTAACGCCATTTAATTTTGTGTGCGTCACTGCCAGTTTAACGCCATATAGTTTTGCGTGCGTTACTGCCAGTTTAACGTCATATAGTTTTGTGCGTTACTGCCAGTTTAATGCCATTTACTTCTGTGTGCGTTACTGCCAGTTTAACGCCACATAGTTTTGCGTGTGTTACTGCCAGTTTAACGCCATATAGTTCTATGTGCGTTACTGCTAGTTTAACGCCATATTGTTATGTGTGTGTTACTGCTAGTTTAACGGCATATCGTTCTGTGTGCGTTACTGCCAGTTTAATGCCATATAGTTTTGTGTGTGTTACTGCCAATTTAATACCATATAGTTCTGTGCGTCACTGTATGTTTGGCACATTATATTGCAGTATATTATAGTGTATTCATGAAGTATGTCTGTGTAATGTGAGTACTCAAATTAAAGTGCGCCAAACACCTCATTACATTGATTAAAGTGCATCTACGTACAGATTTCAACTTCTTCTTTACATTTGCTTATAAGCACTGCCCCCTCCTTTCCAATAATGTCTGGGAGGACAACAAGAAGAGGCAGACGTTCCCTTGTCACTGTAAAGGGGCCAGCAACATATGTGTCCACAGGCAAAGGTGGACGTGGTGGTCAGTCCTCAGGCAGGGAATCATTTTCTCTGTTTAGTGAGTTTGCCCATGCAATCCAGCCACCGAATGCAGAGGAGGTGGTGGACTGGCTTACTAAACCTTCCTCATCCTCCTCATCCTCTGTCATGCAAGCAGAGACAAGTGTGTAGACCCCTGCAGTTGCCAGAGTGGATAAATCTGCCTCCTTGTCCAAATCTATTCCTGCCATAGCCCCAACATCAGCCATTGAGGAGTCAGCTGAATTATTTGACCACAGCGTCAGCCACTTGCTCCTTGATTATGCCTAGCCATTACTGGATTCAGATGTTGGTTCTGAGGTTGAGGATGACAGGAACATGAGCCTAGAATGAGGGAGGAACACTGGTAGACAAATTGGCATTCATCTTCCCCAAGCCGCAGAGTATTGCCAAGTTGTCTCCAGTGATAATGATGAAGATGGAGCAGATGGAGATGATGATGATGATGATGATGAGGTCACTGATGCGGCTTGGGTGCCAGATACAGCCGAAGAGGAAACTGAAGGTACAACCTCAAGGAGGCCGACATCAAGAAAGAGTAGAGAGCGGCCACCCTAATCCATCACATTCTGCAGCTGTTATCTCCCAGCCCACTCCCCAAAGCTCAGTTATCTGGGCCTTTTTTCAGCACATCTGCAGCAGATCGCACTGTTGCTATCTGCAAACTCTGTCTCAGGCACATCAAACATGGCAAAAACACCAACCATTTGGGTACCACATGCCTAACAAGGCATTTAAAGTCTAACCACTCAGCCCATTTACAAGATCACCTAAAAGCCACACAAAAGGGGCACAAATCTGTCCACAAATCTCCTTACGAACTTCAGTCTGCCCTTGCGATACTGAGTCATTACCTCTCAGCAGCCTCCACTAACAGGGATGATGGTATAGCACAGGGTGTACAAGGTTATAGCAGCACATCTGCTACCAGCACACCACCTGCTGTAGACTGTAGCCAGCAACTTTCTCTGCCCCATCTGCTGCAGTGGAAAAAAATACAGTTCCTGCCACCCAAATGCCCAGCGTCTGAATGCAAGCTTGTCAAAGCTGTTGGCTCTCCAACTTATGCCTTTCAGTCTGGTGGATTCTGCCCCCTTCCATGAATTCCCACATTGTGCTGTACCACAATGGCAGGTTCCCAGTCTCTACTACTTTTCACGTAAGGCATTCCATCTCTCTACCATCACGTGGAAGGGAATGTTCTGGCATCGTTGGGCAAGGCAGTCAGCCGTAAAATCCACCTTACTGCTAACAAGTGGTCCAGCAAGCATGGGTAGGGATGGTATATTTCATTCACAGCACACTGGGTAATGCTGCTTGCCACTCGAATGGATGCAGGACAGGGCTTGGTGCTGCAGCTTGTTGTGCCCCCACGTCTCCATACAGCTGGTGGTGATGATGCCAGACCTGTGAGCTCAACCCCCTTCTCCTCCTCCTCGTCCGCCACCTCCATGCCCTCCTCTGCAGAATAGCCCTTTGAACATCTGGTTCCCCCTAAGCGTTCAAAGGGCTATACCCAGATTCAGGCTAAAAGGTGCCATGCAATGCTTCAGCTGGTGTGTTTAGGGGACAGGAACCACACTGGAGCAAAGATTCTTGCAGCTCTGCAGGGACAGGCCCAGAGGTGGTTCACACTATGCCAGCTGGAGTCAGGAATGGTGATGTCCAATAATGTCTCAAACCTTCTGTCCGCCCTTAGACAGGGAAAGTTGACTCAGTTGACTCATGTCCTCAATTTGGTGGTACAGTGTTTCCTAAGTACTTACCCAGGGCTGCAAGATGTACTAAAGCAGGCCAGAAGAGTCTGTAGCCATTTCAGGTGGTCACACACAGCCAGTGCACGGTTGGCTGAAATTCAGCAGGAATTCCTCTTGCCCATAAACCACCTGATTTGTGACATGCCCACTAGGTGGAACTCAATTTTGGGAATGCTGCAGTGGCTATACATGCAGCAGAGGGCCGTCAACGAGTACCTGTGCCAGTATGGCACAATGACAGGCTCAGGCAGCCTCAGCTTTTTTTCCCACGCCAATGGCTGATCATTAAGGATGCATGCACTGTATTGTCACCATTTGAGGAGGCCACAAGGATGGTGAGCAGTGACAGTGCATGCATCAGTGACACAATCCCTGTTGTGTTCCTGCTGGAGCAGACTCTGCGTGACATTATGGATAGAGCACTGGAGGCAGAATCGCAGGAGGAAGAGTAGGACCTCCTTTCCTCTCAAGCCCCACTTTATCCAGACACCATCATTCCTATGTCGGAGAACACACAGGATGAGAGAGGAAAGGAGGATGAGGAAGAGGATTCTGGCACTTTCTTAGGCTTAGAAGAAGAAGAAGACATGTGTAAATCTGTAAGCGATGGCTTTCCAACCCCAGGACCCTTGGGAGTAGTACGTGGATGGGAGGAGGAACTTCCAGATGCTGTCATCCTGAGTGACCCCGAGGAGTCTGCTTCTCAAGCCTCGGCAAATTTAAGGCGCATGGGCAACCTCATGCTTCAAAGCCTGCAAAAGGACCCGGCATAAAGGAGAAGGACAATTACTGGTTGGAAACTCTCCTTGACAACCGTTATAAGGGGAAGGTGTCAGAACTCATCCCGTCCCCACAGGGAGTGCAGAAGATAAAATCTCTTGAGGACATGTTAAAGAGGATTTTATTGAAAGTTTTTCCTGACTCCAGTAGGTTTCAGTGTCATGGAAAATGTAGTTTTAAGTCTTCTGTTGGTCAAGAGAGGAGATTTGGAGAAGGCCCCATCCCCTGTACTCCTATACAGTCCTATAATCCCCATCCCCTGTACTCCTATACAGTCCTATCATCCCCATCCCCTGTACTCCTATACAGTCCTATTATCCCCATCCCCTGTACTCCTATAAGTCCCCTCATCCCCATCCCCTATACTCCTATACAGTCCCCTCATCCCCATCCCCTGTACTCCTATACAGTGCCCTCCTCCCCTTCCCCTGTACTCCTATACAGTCCCATCATCCCCTATACTCCTATTCAGTCCCCTCATCCCCACCCCCTGTACTCCTATACAGTCCCCTCATCCCCATCCCCTGTACTCCTATACAGTCCCCTCATCCCTATCCCCTATATTCCTGTAGGTCCCCTCATCCCCATCCCCTGTACTCCTATACAGTCCTATCAGCCCCATCCCCTGTACTCCTATACAGTCCCCTCATCCCCATCCCCTATACTCCTATACACTCCCCTCATCCCCATCCCCTTTTTTCCTATATAGTCCCCTCATCCCCATCCCCTGTACTCCTATACAGTCCCCTCATTCCCATCACTATACTCATATACAGTCCCCTCATCTCCATCCCCTGTACTCCTATACAGTCCCCTCATCCCCATCCCCTGTACTCTTATACAATCCCATCATCCCCATTTCCTGTATTCCTATACAGTCCCCTCCCCTCCATCCCCTGTACTCCTATACATTACTATCATCCCCATCCCCTGTTTTCTATACAGTCTCCTCATCCCCATTCCCTGTACTCCTATATAGTCCCCTCATCCCCATCCCCTATACTCCTATACAGTCCCCTCACCCCCATCCCCTATACTCCTATACAGTCCCCTCCTCCCCATCCCCTATACTCCCCTATACATCCCCTATACTCCTATACAGTCCCATCATTCCCATCCCCTGTACTCCTATACAGTCCTGTCATCCCCATCCCCTGTACTCCTATACAGTCCCGTCATCCCCATCCCCTGTACTCCTACACAGTCCCATTATCCCCATCCTCTGTACTCCTAGCAGTGTGAAACCAGCATATGTACATGGAAGGCTCTATGACCTCAATCACATAGAACAACCTGAATAGCCAGTAAAAAATGATGAAATCACAATATTAGATCTAATTGTTTTAAAGTAAATGCAGGTAATGCTGACAAAAGCCAGTGTTGTATTTTACTTTAAAAATATATTATTTGCATTATAATTTTATCAGGAATGTAGAATATAAAACACTGTACAGAGCACTATCACTGACTTCTATACTCACTAATTTCTGTTGCTTTCCTGAATGTGTGCTGAGGTTGTTCTGTCTGCAACAGTGAGGAGGGAGAGGGGAGGGAGGAGGAGGGGAGCAGCTCTGTGTGTTATGTGAAGTTTCTGGAATGAGCAGAGAGCCAACATCAATCAAGGAAGATGAAAGTAGGTGGATCCAGACTCCAGAGCGAGACCATTGTCGGTATGACGCTGTATGAAAGTCTGTAGACCCTCCCACAGGTAATTAACTCTATTTTAACAGAAATGGGGCACTTCTCAGAGGGCAGAAAAGATTTGTAGATATCAGCAACTCATAAGGATTAAGATTAAGCAAAAAAATGGAACCCATACTTCTCTTTTAAAAGAAAGGTAGACAAACCCTGCCTCTGAAAGGTATGACTCATCCACAGCTTTAGCCTATGGTTGCAGAATCTGCTTGCCCTCTACTAACTGAGAATGAACAACCTTTGCTTCTCCCGTTAAGCCTCCCAGGAATGATGACAACAAGGGACTGCACATTTTATTAGCAGCTATGGCAATAGGAGGATCGGGGTTGTGATGCTTTGATGAAATGCACACTCTGGTGATCTACTAAAGATAGTCATATATTCAAAATATTAACAAGTATTGTAGAAGTTTCAGGATTTGTAAATAATTGTGTACAGCAGAGATTTGCAACAAAATAGAAAATATGCAGTTGAAATAGATACAGTGGGTATAGAAAAAAATCACCCCCCTTTAAAAAAATCACTTTTTGTTGCTTTGCAGTCTGAAATGTAGATGGAAACAGTTTTTGTTTTATCCAGCAGTATTGACCAGTGCACCACTAGCAATGATGTTATTTGGATGGTGAACTGTATTAGATTTCCACTAGACATGTGCAATTTGTTTCGGCCCGAATACAAATTTGGACGAATATTTAGTTATTTGGAGATTTGGATGTAAACGAATAGTAACTAATTTCGTTGAAATTTGTTAAAATTAGTTTTGTTTATGCATTTTCTAATGAATTCCATCTTTTCAGGACAATTAGCATTCGGATCAATCTAAAAACGATCGACCAATTTGCATTCTGTGTGAAGAAATAGCTGGTTGTTAAGCAGAGGGCCAGGAAGCTGGCCGTCCCCGTCTTTAACAACCATGAGTCATCATCTGGCAGTGGGCTTCCTCACTGACAGATGAATGTAAAGAAAAGAATGCCGGCATTGCCCGGTAATAGAAGAACGGTATCATTAGCAGTAATCAGCATGGATTCATGAAGAATCGTTCTTGCCAAACCAATCTATTAACCTTCTATGAGGAGGTGAGTTGCCATCTAGATAAAGGAAGGCACGTAGACGTGGTGTATCTGGATTTTGCAAAAGCATTTGACACAGTTCCCCATAAACGTTTACTGTACAAGATAAGGTCTATTGGCATGGACCATAGGGTGAGTACATGGATTGAAAACTGGCTACAAGGGCGAGTTCAGAGGGTGGTGATAAATGGGGAGTACTCGGAATGGTCAGGGGTGGGTAGTGGGGTTCCCCAGGGTTCTGTGCTGGGACCAATCCTATTTAATTTGTTCATAAACGATCTAGAGGATGGGATAAACAGTTCAATCTCTCTATTTGCAGACGATACTAAGCTAAGCAGGGCAATAACTTCTCCGCAGGACGTGGAAACCTTGCAAAAAGACCTGAACAAATTAATGGGGTGGGCGACTACATGGCAAATGAGGTTCAATGTAGAAAAATGTAAAATAATGCATTTGGGTGGCAAAAATATGAATGCAATCTATACACTGGGGGGAGAACCTCTGGGGGAATCTAGGATGGAAAAGGACCTGGGGGTCCTAGTAGATGATCGGCTCAGCAATGGCATGCAATGCCAAGCTGCTGCTAACAAAGCAAACAGAATATTGGCATGCATTAAAAAAGGGATCAACTCCAGAGATAAAACGATAATTCTCCCGCTCTACAAGACTCTGGTCCGGCCGCACCTAGAGTATGCGGTCCAGTTCTGGGCACCAGTCCTCAGGAAGGATGTACTGGAAATGGAGCGAGTACAAAGAAGGGCAACAAAGCTAATAAAGGGTCTGGAGGATCTTAGTTATGATGAAAGGTTGCGAGCACTGAACTTATTCTCTCTGGAGAAGAGACGCTTGAGAAGGGATATGATTTCAATTTACAAATACCGGACTGGTGACCCCACAATAGGGTTAAAACTTTTTCGCAGAAGAGAGTTTAACAAGACTCGTGGCCACTCATTAAAATTAGAAGAAAAGAGGTTTAACCTTAAACGACGTAGAGGGTTCTTTACTGTAAGAGCGGCAAGGATGTGGAATTCCCTTCCACAGGCGGTGGTCTCAGCGGGGAGCATTGATAGCTTCAAGAAACTATTAGATAAGCACCTGAATGACCGCAACATACAGGGATATACAATGTAATACTGACACATAATCACACACATAGGTTGGACTTGATGGACTTATGTCTTTTTTCAACCTCACCTACTATGTAACTATGTAACTATGTAAGAATGTTTTGTGGATATTAATCTGGGCTGCGCTTGACCAATTTGCTAAGACTGCTGCACCTAAAATCCTTGAATACCAGGATATTAGTGAATAAAAGAAAAAATGAAGGTGCGCTGTCCTAATATAAACAAAAAGTTAAAGACATTTGCAAACTTTCAATATTCACTAAAGTGACAAATGCTTGTGGAACACCTCATATCACCCTAAGGTGATCCCATTGCAACATATGTAAAGTGCAAGTGCAATACATGTGTTATATCATAGAACAAAAAATATAATAAAATGAGAAAAAAAAACAAAGTATAAATCATAAAAGTCTGCTGTTCATCAGTAAAAAATATATATATAAGTGAAATAGTGAAAAAATCGGTAATGTCCCACATCCACTTTAAAATTGCCAGTACATGAAGTGCAGGGTCTTCAATAATCAGTGCATCACCGCTGTGCTCACAAAGTAAAAGATGGCCTCTTATCAGATCCAAAAGGATCAAGTGCACACATAAGAACACCACTGCTGGGATAAACACCACTCCACACAGCTGTCTCTTAGCAGTTCCACGTGGTCATGGTCTCCCGCTCCACAGGGTAATGAAATCAGAAAGGAGGACTCATAGTGCATTACCATTAAAAACTTTTAATAAAAAAAAGAAATTGCAATTACAGAGAAATTTCTTGGTTAAAAGCACACACGATAGTGTCAGGGCGGCCGCCTTCAGCAGGGACCGCTCATCCTGACACCACTATCTCCACCCGATGCATTTCCCCCCAGAAGGTGTCAACTGGGTTTGGAGGTTTGGATTGAAATGGAGTTTTTGTATTATGTTTTTTGTTCTATGATATAACACATGTATTGCACTTTCACTTTACATATGTTGCAATGGGATCACCTTAGGGTGATTTGACGTGTTCCACAAGCAATTGTCTCTTTAGTGTATATTGAGGGTTTGCAAATGTTTTTTACTCTTTGACTATATTGAGACAGCGCACCTTCATTTTTTCTTTTATTCAATAGAAGAATATTAAAAACAGCGTAGGGCCCCCCCAGTCCATACCAGGCTCTTTGGTTTTGGTATGGATTTTAAGGGGATCCCCACAAAAAAACACAAAAAAAGGTGTAGGGTCCCCCCAAAATCCATACCAGACCCTTATCTGAGCATGCAACCCGGCAGGTCAGGAAAAGGGAGGGGGCGAGCGAGCTCCCCCTCTTCTGAACCACACCAGGGCACATGTCCTCAACATGGTGGGGGGGCGGGTGCTTTAGGGGCGTGGGCTCCCCCTGCCCCAAAGCACCTTGTTCCCATGTTGATGGGGACAAGGGCCTCTTCCTGACAACCCTGGATTGTGGTTGTTGGGATCTTATCAGAATCTGGAAGCCCCCTTTAACAAGGCCCCCAGATCCCCCCCATGTGAATATGTATTGGGTGCATCGTACCCCTACCCATTCACCAAAATTGTCAAACAATAATAAAAACACAGAAACAGTTTTAGATAAGTCCTTTATTAAAAAATAAAAAAATAGTGTTCCTCGATGTATATTCACCATCAATCATGCCACCCACCAGACCCGAAAAATAGAAAAAAATAAAAATGCTCTGCCTCCTGGAAGGCTACCCTCCGTATGCCTGCTCTGCACTTTGACAGTTGTGTTATAGGCAATGGGCGGGGCCAGCCAGCTACGTCATTTGGTGCCCCGCCCCTTCTGACATACTGTGATGTCATGCAATGTCAGAAGGGGGCAGAGTCACCAGGTGACCTATCCAGGTGGCTCCGCCCCTTGCCTATATAAGAACTGTCAAAGCGCAGAGCCAGAATACGGCGGTTAGCCTTCCAGGAGGTGGAGCGTTTTTAATTTTTTTTATTTTTCATCAGATGACCTCAGAAGGGGACATTGCCATGGGTGATGTAGCCAGGTGGCCCTGCCCCTTACCTATATAAGAAATTTCAAAGTACAGGGGAGGCAGATGGCGGGTAGCCTCCCAGAGGGTGGAGCATTTTTTCTATATTTTTTTTGGGCCGGCAGGCGTTGTGATTGGCCATAAATTTACGCAGACTGGCACTATATATCTATATTTTTTTAATAAAGGACTTGTCAAAAACAGTTTCTGTGTTATTATTTTTTTTTTTAATCTTTTTTGGTGAATGGGTAGGGGTACGATGTACCCCTACCCATTTACATAGGGGGAGCCCAGGGTTGTCGGGAAGAGGCCCTTGTCCCCATAAACACGGGGACAAGGTGCTTTGGGGTGGGGGCAGAGCTTAAAAACCAGCTATTTCTTCACACAGAATCGGGATCGGTTGATCGTTTTTTTGACTGTTCTGAATTCTAATCGTTCTGAAAAGCTGGAATTTGTTAGAAAATAAATAAATGAAATTAATTTTAATGAAAACTAAACAAAGCTTATTGAAAACTAAACAAAATGAAACAAATTCCGAACCCAAACTAAACGGATTCCATAACAAAACGAAATTAGTAACATAACAAATCTATCCAAAAAGAAACAGAACAAATTTTTCTATTCTGCACATGTCTAATTTCCCCCAGACATATCGTTTGATGTTGAGGCTAAACAATGAACATTTTGGTTTCATCTGACCACCTTAAACGCACCTTGAAGATTCTGAGGACACATGGAAAAAGGTGTTATGGTCAGATGAGAAAAAAAAATTGAATTACTGTATTTGTGACTTTTGACATCAGTGCAAGCAGCCACTCCATTTACTCCATTGTCAGAGCTATCTGTCAGTGTACCGCTGCTCTGATTCTGACAGTGAGGACCCATCGCTCTCATCTGTCAGTATCCTGTAGGCCTCTTCACCAATGTAACTTTCGTTTGACATTTAGGCCAATAAATTTACAGGAACCTAGTGCGACTCACAGGTGGTGGGTGTATAGTATGTGTGTGTTAATGTGTGTGTTAATGTTACTGGCAATCAAAGGGTTAAAATTTATTAGTGAATGTGTGGCAGCCAATCTGACACTGTCTGGGATTTACACTAACTGAGGCTAACACTATCTGGCATCACCTGTGACACTAATACAGTGATCAGAAAAAAAGATATGTACACTGTACTAATGACACTGTGACAGGGCAGTGAAAGAGTTAACTGGGGGTGATCAGGGAGTTAAAACTTTATTAGGGAATATATGGAGGGTATCCTGACTCTGTCTGGGACTGACGCTAACTGCCACTAACACTATCTAGCGTCACCAGTGACACTAATACAGTGATTAGTAAAGTATCTGTACACTGTACCTAATGATACTGTGACATGAAGTGAAAGGGTTAACTGGGGGGTGGGATCAAGGGGTTAAATATGCCTATATGATCTGTTGTCAGTGTAGTGCTTGTACTTACTGTCTGATGCTGTCTCTTTTCACGCTGAATCCGAAAAGGACTCCAGGAGAGAAGATGACATAATGTTCTGTGCCTGTGTTTACATTACACAGGTACAGGATGTTCTGTCATTTGTTAGAACCGATCAGCAGGTCCAGCCCATAAATCATTGACATGGGCCTGTAGATTGATCGGTTCTAAATCAAAATTCAGAACATCGCCAGAACAGCAAGAGCGTGGGTCCCCTGCCTGTGAGCGCAAATCACGTACAGGTAGGTGATTTCGCGCAGAGACGCCGCTGCCCCACAGTACATAGTACATACGTGGGGTGGTTGGGAACTGGTTAAAGTCCAGTAATACACTGTCTCATCCTGCTCTTCACATGCTCAGTTGTTTTCTATTTTTCAACACTGTGGTGAAAATGTAGAGGTCAATCTGTTGACAAGATTTACTGCTGCTCAGGGACTCTGGGCTTCAGTAAAATGTCAGCCTCCAACAAGAAGAAACAGGAACAATGCTGGAGGCAATTTACAGCACAAACTCATTTTGGTAGCATAATTATTAATGTGGAATGTATTTTCCTTACTAAAGAACATTCTTTTTGATCAAGTTGTTATGAGTAAAGTTCTGCTGTAAAATTGTCTAATTTTATACTACTGCCTTATCTGCAGCCTCTTGCTTCCTTTAGTAAAACTCCTGGCTGTACTCTGTGATTTTAGTATAATTTGGCCTATAAACCCTAATTAAAATTGCCCTGCTGCTGGATGATTTTACACTCGGTTGTATTTTTTGTCATTCTTATAATAAAGCCCCAGCCTGTGCTCTTTGTGTCAGACTATGAAATCTTTTCCACTAATCTCTATAGTCTATAGAGAGCAGGCCCCCATTGCATCTGAGATCTATGCCCACTGGATATGACTTGTGTGGTATAGATGGAAGACACTGCTAAAGTTTTTTATCAGATATGTCAGTAGCTTTTTGAAAGAGAACCTTTCGAAATGTATAATTTAAATTCAGTTCTCTATAAGGCATTGAAGCAAGATTCAGTCTATTTATTCTTATTTTCAGACCAAGAAGGCTGTGCCAAGTCCAATAATTTGCCACCTTCCCAACTGGCAATCTTATAGCATGTAGATTTATTCAGACATTTTATATATGACAGTTTTATGCATAGGTAAATTAGGAAAGGGATGCACATGGCACTTAACCACATGCTCGTTCCGTGTATTAGCTGCATAGTATAAATGCAAGAATAAAAATTGCCAGACTCTACATGTTTAAGGAGCAATACATGTGTTTACTTATGACACCCAAGAGATTCGAAGTCTGTGCAGGTCACATGCTGTGTGCTGTCATCATAGAAAAATGAATACACAATAATCTATATATGTATAATATGAGGAGCCATTTGATAAGTGTGACATGTTTTCAGAGATTGTAAGCACAGTAAGCACAGTAAGCACAGTAAGCACATTGGGGGTTATTTACTAAAGGCAAATCCACTTTGCACTACAAGTGCACTTGAAAGTGCACTGAAAGTGACCTTGGATGTAAAGTCGCTGTAGATCCGAAGGGGACATGCAAGGAAATTAAAAAACAGCATTTTAGCTTGCACATTATTGGATGATAAAATCAGCAGAGCTTCCACTCATTACAGATCTACCCCTTAGATTTAGAGAGACTGCACTTCCAAGTGTACTTTCAGTGCACTTGTAGTGCAAAGTTGATTTGTCTTTCGTAAATAACCCCCAATGTCTCCTATCCCTGGCTATATGTGCCTTCAAACTGCACTTCCTCTCTACAAATGAAATCACATTTTTTGAGTCCTTTAGCCTACAAGGAGGTGGGACTTCACATGTCAGTTCCAATTTCCAAAAGGAAGAAGAACAACTTTTTTTTCCAGTGGTCATGCTTGAGTATCTCACGCTCTTCTTTATAAGATATAACATTCACACTATTGTTTTGGCAAAGATTTTCCTAAAAATGAACTATTATAGTTCACACTTATTTATGTCATATGGCAAAGAATAAATATTGTATAGTGCTTTATTCTCACTCTATAAAATTGGTCAAATGCTTGGCGGAAGGGGAGGGGGGCATTAAGGAACAAAAACACGTTTCCACAGCTTCTATTATTATCTATAGAAATATTATTTTTGACACATCTGGGTCAGGTGAGAATGATAAAACAGTTCATAAACCAGTATAAAAGAGCTCTACTGAGTTGGGCAATGAGGTGGGAATATCAGAGGAGTACAATGGGGTTATAAAAGATGAGCTGAACTGAACTGAAACACATTAGCTAAAAGACAAAATCTTTTAGAGGCAAGACAAACAGATTGAAAAATATGAAATTCTAGCACATCTCTGGGTGGCAGGGCAAGTGCTGGCTGTAAAACACTGGGTGGATAATGACAACACTGAAGAAATTACACTTTGCTACAATGTAAAGTAGTGAGTGTACAGCTTGTATAACAGTGTAAATTTTCTGTCCCCTCAAAATACCTCAACACACAGCCATTAATGTCCAAACGGTTGGCAACAAAAGTGAGTACACCCCTAAGTGAAAATGACCAAATTGGGCCCAATTAACCATTTTCCCTCCCCGGTGTCATGTGACTTATTAGTGTTACAAGGTCTCAGGTGTGAATGGGGATCAGGTGTGTTAAATTTGGTGTTATCGCTCTCACTCTCTCATACTGGTCACCGGAAGTTCAACATGGCACCTCATGGCATAGAACTTTGAGGATCTGGAAAATAGAATTGTTGCTCAACATAAACATGGCCTAGGTTATAAAAAGATTGCCAAGACCCTGAAACTGAGCTGCAGTGTGGTGTCCAAGATCAGCAGTTTAACAGGACAGGTTCCACTCAGAACAGGCCTCGTCATGGTCGACCAAAGAAGTTGAGTGCACGTGCTTAGCTTCATATCTAGAGGTTGTCTTTGGGAAATAGATGTATGAGTGTTGCTAGCATTGCAGCAACTGACCCCATTGAAGGGGAGGGGGTTCAGCCTTTCAGTGCTCAGGCCATTAGCCGCACACTGCAACAAATTGGTCTGCATGGCTGTCGTCCCAGAAGGAAGCCTATTCTAAAGATGATGCACAAGAAAGCCCACAAACAGTTTGCTAAAGACAAGCAGACTAAGGACATGGATTACTGGAATCATGTTCTGTGCTCTAAATAAAGGAGAGTGGGGAAATGGCGCTACCCTATGTGCCAAAACGTAAGCTACAGTATATGTAAGTGGGGCATCAGATAAAGCCAAACCTAGTAGCAGATGACTAGGGTGTGCTTATGTTCCACCAGTGAATGTGATTACACGTGTAAAACATAAACAATTGTAATGGATAGAGTGTAACTGGGCGGGACCCCCATACAGCCAAACTTAATAATCCAGCCCCTGGCACTCCATATATCCACACCCCTGCTCTAACAAATCCAAAAAAATCAGCACAAGATCAAACTAAAAAATAACATAAATTAACATGTGTTCAATGACATATATGTACACGCTAATGAATTAGTTAATCAACCAGTATTTGGTGCGACCAGCATCCACAGTGTTAAATACACATATAATTATCCAATCTATGGTATAAGCCCATAAATCCTGTGCTCGTATTATGAAAACAACTTGTATTGCATAAAAAAGTGCTTATAAACAAAATGTGATAAAGTTCCAAATGTGACTTCCAGTGACTTCTGTGTATGGCAGAATCCATGACTTAGTGCTCCCCCAATGTGTCCCCACTCACCAGAGATGATAACCCCTGCAGAGGTAGTAGGCATAGAGTGGGTAGCTGTAAAACGGATCTCCCCCTTAGGTAGCCATAGTAGTAGTCTGTACCACCGTCACTGCAGTATAAGGTCATGGATTTCCAGCATGAATTTTAACCAGGGTACCTCGAGATACTTCACCGCACCGGTCCGTTCCTCACCAGAAAACACAAAGGACTCCCATAGTGTAGTAGGAAAGGTTTATTATAAAAACAGCATACATAAAAAACCCGTTCGGCACAAGATACAAATATGCATGGGCGCTTCAGTGCTTTGAATGGAGAGCTGTCCGTAGCGTGCGCACCAGCCTGCGTTCCAGGCCGAGACTTCTGGGTATGACGTCAGAGCGTGGCTCCGCCTTACGCGTTTTGTCATAGGACGTTATCAAAGGCGTAGCCATCACGCCACGCTCCACGTATCTTATAGGCAGGCGGACTCCATAGTACCTCCCCCCACTTCACGGAGCAATACCATTCAGGACCAAAGGATAGTAGCTCCGTGGGGAAGAACGGAGCCGCCTGTCTATATCTACACAGACAACAGTATTAAACATAGCAAGATGAGTAAGTCCACACATATATTTAAAATCACATGTACATGTTCCCACATAGTTCCTCATAGTGCACATGTATATAAAAAAGGCGGCTCAAAGTGGGTACCACTAAGCATGATAGAACTAATTGGGGATTAACAGATTAACAGATTATTCCCAAAGAGACTGATGAAAATAAATAAAAATAATTCAAAATTTTTAATTAATAAAAAATAGTAGAAAAATAGTAAAAAATAGGAGAATAGTGGAAAAATAGTAAAAAAAAAAATAGTGAAAAAATAGATAATTAATAGAAAAAATAGATAATTTAATAAAAAAATAATAAAAAATAATTAATAAAAAAATAATTAATAAAAAAGGAGGAGATGATTATAAGGGTTATAATCCGGTTACGTATACCAGAGGGACCTACTCAGGGTAAGTCCCAGCCCGGGGATTATTCAAACCCCTTTATACAGGGTTCTCCTAACCCTCCAAATATATGTCATCCTAGGAGGACCCTTGCTCAAAGTGGTATATGCCGTCCCGTATTTTGACTAAAACGTCACCCATATGGTGTGGTATATAAGGATGATACCACATGTGCACATACTAAGCAGTAATTACCATTAAAAGACACATAGCAGGTAATACCCATAACTGGCTGTACATCAAATTATATAAACATGTAGAAGCTAATTAATTAAATGAAAGTGTATGAATCTATAACCTAAGGAGTAGTGTTCTTCCATAATGGTAACAGTATTCTTATTTGTGATGCCCTGTGCTGACAAAAGCAAAATGTAGTAACTACCCTTTCCAGTAGTCCTCACATAAACTCGCGTCCCATATTTCCCACTGTTATAAGTAGCCAAATGTCCTTATATCTGTTAGTACATTGGGGGTGAGATAGGTGTAAGCTTATCTTAAATCTAGTAAGTAAACATATCTCACCAGCTACTTTCCTTTATGGGTTTGCTATGAAGCAGTTCAGATCAATGTCTAAGTTTAGTCCCTTGGGGGCAAGGGATCCAAGCTGGTATATCCAGCTGGTTTCGTTCCTGGAAATTAAAGTTTCCCTATTACCCCCCCTCCAGTGTTCTTGTACCGTATCAATCCCATAGAAAATGAGGCCACTCGGGTCACGATGGTGAACTTCATCAAAATGTCTAGAAAGACTGTGATTGGGGAAACCCTTTTTTATGTTCTTAATGTGTTCTCCTATACGAACAAAAAGGGGCCGAGTGGTTCTATCCACATATTGGAGGTGACACGGACATTCAATGATGTATGTGACGTGTGTACTTCGGCACGTAATCAGCTGTTTGATATGATATTCTCTGTGATCTGTAAGTGATTTAAATGTGGTCTTTTTCCTAGGTTGTTTCTTGCTCACTTTACACGGTAGACATCTTTGACATCTAAAAAACCCTTTCAGGTCAGGGAGGATTTTGATTGGTCTAGGTGGATCTATGGCATTGTGTACTAGATGGTTTCTTAGACTAGGTGCCCTTTTGTACACAAATTTAGGTTTAGTGGGCTGGATTTTAGATAGAATACGATCCTCTTTTAATATCAGCCAGTATTTCTTCACTATTCGTTCAAGATCTTTGAACAGGCTATTGAACCCGGTTATGAAGGCAATATCGGTTTGTTCATTCTTACTTCTCTGTTTGTTTTGAAGCAGTGTGTTCCTATCCATTCTCATAATTTCCCTTTTCAGTTTTAGAAGGCTATCCTTTGCGTACCCCTTTTCTTGAAATCTTGTAATTAAGATGTCGGCTTGGTTATTAAAGTCTTCAAGTGTGTCGCAGTTCCGACGTATCCGTAATAGTTGCCCCTTAGGGACATTGCTCTTCCACCGTGGGTGATGGCAGCTTGAGGTGGGAATGTACCCATTCCGGTCTGTTGTTTTAAAGTATGTACGGGTAGATAGTGTGTCCCCTACTTTGTAAATCTCCAAGTCCAGATAATCTATCTGCTGATGGCTCCATTTCCCTGTAAATGTGATACCATAGCTGTTTGAGTTTAGATCTTCAAGAAACTTAGTAAAACTTTCCGGTGTTCCATCCCACAGTATGATTAAGTCATCTATATACCTTCTATATAGCTTAATCTGGGGTATATCTTTGCTGTAAATATACTTATCTTCCCACATATCCATGAATAGGTTAGCCACGCTCGGGGCATAGCGGGCTCTCATTGCGACACCCTTGGTTTGTACAAAATATTTGTTGTCATACCAAAAGTAATTACACTCCATAGCGAGTTTTAGGCCCTCCAGAATGTAATTAATTTGTTGTTGCTTCATCCCTGTATTGGCGTGTAGTGCTTTTTTCAACTCCTGACAGGCCGTTCTTTTGTTCTATACTTGTGTACAGGGAGTTGACATCTATTGTGGCAAGTAGCCAATGTTCTTCTCCTTTTATCCCCTGGAGTTCCTGGATTAGTTGCAAACTGTGCCTTAAGTAAGATTTGCCTTCCTTCACCATGGGCTTCAGATAATTGTCCAGATATTCACCAAGTCTGGAAAAGATCGAATTAATCCCACTTATGATGGGTCTCCCGGGCGGCTTATCCAGCCTTTTGTGGATTTTGGGTGTGTAATATAACACCGGTGTTTTGGTGGAATTTGAAATAAGGTACTCCGCTTCTTTGGGGTTTAAGATACCTTTACATTTCCCTTTATCCACATAGTCCTTCAGTTTCTTCTTGTATTTATTCTTGGGATGCCCTTTTAATTTCTTGTAGGTGTTTTCTGTGTTTAGTAGGTTATTCATCTCTTCTAGGTAATCTTTTTTGTTTAGGATGACCAATCCTCCCCCTTTATCTGCGGGCCTTATTTTTACCTCATGTTTATTTCCTATTTCCTTAATAGTTCTCCAGATATGCCGTGTCTTCTTACTGCTTTTCCCCAAGGATTTTATATCTTCCTCTACCATCTTCTTAAAGGCATTGATACATTGATTTCCTGGCGTTGTAGTCACATTCACTGGTGGAACATAAACACACCCTAGTCATCTGCTACTAGGTTTGGCTTTATCTGATGCCCCACTTACATATACTGTAGCTTACGTTTTGGCACATAGGGTAGCGCCATTTCCCCACTCTCCTTTATTTACTTCATTAGGGCCTTAGGGTACTAATTAGGGGAGGCTGCAACCCTTGCTTTTCTAAGCGTGGATTTTTTACCTTACTATTTATATTCTGTGCTCTGATGAGACCAAGATAAACTTATTTGGTTCAGATAGTGTCAAGCGTGTATGGTGATAACCAGATGAGGAGTACAAAGATAAGTGTGTCTTGCCTACAGTCAAGCATGGTGGTGGGCGTATCATGGTCTGGGGCTGCATGAGTGCTGCCAGCACTGGGAAGCTAGAGTTCATTGAGGGAACCATAAATGCCAACATGTACTGTGACATACTGAAGCAGAGCATGATCCCCTCCCTTCGAAGACTGGGCAGCAGGGCAGTATTCCAACATGATAACGACCCCAAACACACCTCCAAGACATCCACTGCCTTGCTAAAGAAGCTGAGGGTAAAGGTGATGAACTGGCCTAGCATGTCTCCTGACCTAAACCCTATTGAGCATCTGTGGGACAGCCTCAAATGGAAGGTGGAGGAGCGCAAGATCTCTAACATTCACCAGCTCTGTGATGTCATCATGGAGGAGTGGAAGAGGACTCCAGTGGCAACCTGTGAAGCTCTGGTGAACTCAGTGCCCAAGAGGGTTAAGACAGTGCTGGAAAATAATGCTGGCTACACAAAATATTAACAGTTTGGGCCCAATTTGGACGTTTTCACTTAGGGTGTGCTCACTTTTGTTGCCAGCAGTTTAGACATTAATGGCTGTGTGTTTGGTTATTTTGAGGGGACAGCAAATTTACACTGTTATACAAGCTGTACACTCGCTACTTTACATTGTAGCAAAGTGTCATTTCTTCAGTGTTGTCACATGAAAAGATATAATAAAATATTTACAAAAATCTGAGGTATAGTCACTTTTATGAGATATTGTGTATATATATATGCAAGGGAGTAGCCAGAGAGTGCATGTATGCACTGGGGAAGCCAGAGACCCAAGCCTGAGGGTCATAGCAGTGAGGTGCTGTTATCTATATGGACAGTGCTGACAAGGGCATGATCTGTGGGAGACAGACCAGGGCCTAAAGTGGAATGCCTGAGCAGCAATGCAGTGTGTGTGTAAGCCAGAAGGCTGTATTGCTTTACTAAAGTGAACCAGGAGCCTGGATATTTCTTCTTTGTGTTAAGATTGAATACTCCCGGTGTGGGAAGTCTATGAATTATGTTTTCTGGAACCTTGTTTGAACTTTCCTTTAAATTAAAATGGGCCAACAAGCCCTGAAATGGAACTATTTGGTGTGGATTGTACTCGGTAGCGGGCGTTACACTTGAGCTAAATAACCCCAAACTTCACAATATATATACTGTATATATATATATATATATATATATATATATATATATATATATATATATATGTTATATATATTTTTTTATTTCTTTCCTGCAACCCCCTGGTTGCAGGAAAGAAAATCGCTCCATCTATGACTGGCTTCTCATCCAAGGCCTAAATCTTAACTTATTCCTTAAACGTAAATCTGAACATGAGCCGACTGCAAAACCTAACCTTAAGCCTTCATCTGAACAAACCTTTGGAACGATCCCTTACACTCAAAGTAACTCTGTGCTCTAAACCTAATAGCGTACAAAAAAGGGAGAATCACAATCAAATCTGTGCTAATCAAACATTAAACATTTAATTAAAAATTCTTAGTGCTATAATGGAAAGGGCCAAATTTTCTGTACCTTAAAATGTGGCACCCAATTATCAGATCAAAGACAAATGTTTTTATTGACAATGCTTGAGGCCTGGTAAAGAAATAATTTTCTTCTCTGTCACAAACTAATTTCATATGGTGCCACGAGATTTAACTATGCTGTGACGATGCTCACCACTTCTTTTTTTAGCAATTATCAAAGGCTATACTACACATCATAACTTTAAATTGTGTTTTTATTCCTACAGCCCAATTGTTTGCAGACGTTAAAGAATGTATATTGCCACTCGAGTCCCTTCAAAATGGTAACCAGATATGTTAGTAGGGACAGCTGTAGCATAACATGTATCTTACCTCTCATCTTAACTTTTCGATTATGCTCAACAAGTGGGGTAAGTGTGAGGTTTTAAACCTATATAAAAAAAAACCTATATAAAAGGAATACAATGCAGAAGTAAATGAGGGACAAAGAGGACCATTTCATCAATAATTTGCAGGAGCAATAGTAGGAGGAAACAGTATTGTCATGCAGATCAGCAAGTACCATAATGATAAATGATTGCAATGACACATAGAGAATAATACAGTTTTGGTCTTCATACAATTGTGGTCAACATCATGTTGGAGCAAGGTCCAGAGATGATGAAAAATTTTAGAAAGAAAAAATGGTGGCGAGAGTAAAGAGGGGTCTAAAAGGGAGGAAGGATAGTAAATCCAGATTATAAGATGTGTACAGAAATTCGCTGTGCATATCAGAGCTTTGCCAGGGTCTGTACTTCTCCATGGCCTTATTGACATGGGGTTAATCAGACCACTAAAGTTCAAAAGTCAGAGCTTTTGCAAAAGGGTATCCAGCTATGAAGCTGAGAATTGTGGGTATTTGTCATAAGTTGTTAGCTCTTCCACCCGCATCAATAGGCTTATTTCATTATTTAATTAATTCTCATGCAGTTGAGGGATTTGTTGATTTCCAATGTCTAGGTATTACAGCTCTTGCTGCTATGATGAACTAGTACGAGAGGCACTTCCCTGGGCTTTCTGTGGAGTCCTAATGAGTACTGGATGTACTAAACTGGATGGAATTGTTTTTATCCAGATTAACTATGTAACTTTGTAACTACATTTAAGGTCATGTGATTATACAATATGTCCTAAAGACCACTTCCCAGAAGTGTTTTAGTGGTGGACATTCCCACCAAATGTGGGACATTGTGCCAGGATGGGATAGACGGCACCAGCAGATGTCAGAGACATTAAGGAAATATTATGTAGTAAATGAGGGCTGCAATAACATCTGGTGAGAATTTTGAAATGGCATTCCTGCACCATGCTTACTATAGAGAATTTGTGTGTTAAAATATATGACTTTATCCTGCTCTGAGACGATGCACTCAAGTTCTTTTTCCAACTCTGATAGATATGTAGGGTTCGAGGAATAGACAATAGACAACAGAAAACCATATATAATAGCTGCTGAATATGATGGACCCTCTGGTTGAGTAGAAAGAGATTCAAAGGGAAGAAGGGCTTGGTGGTGGCACAGTGTGAAGTAAAAACCTCAAACCTGATAGTAGAGTAACCATTGACCTGGAGCAATATGTTTGACTTTCACTAATTGAGGTAGGTGATCTTAATCCTAATTCAATGAAAGCACATGCTATAGGGGACAATCTATTGGATGTCAATTAGAGAAAGGTAGGGCAGGATAACCCTGAAGGAAAAGTGGGGTTGTTTAAAAGAAGTGTAGTGGGGCCTACATAAGAGCATATATAGTGTGTTCTTGTTAAGTGATCCCACATTTTAAGGAGAGGGAAGATGCATGACAGGAGAGTCTGAGGTAAAGGGCATCAAGAGGGTTTAATCATGGGAGAGAGGAAAAGGTGAGCGGGAATAGGTTAGCTTGCATTAGGATTGACTGTGTGGATAACTGCATATCCAGTCCAACAGTCTTGAAAGATAAGTGGCCTTGTATTATAATTCTACATGTGGAAGTCCTGTTCATCCTAGATGTTTCAGCTTAGTTAAGTACTTATAGCAAAGTGGAGGGGAGTTGGTCCATATGTAGTCAAGAATGATCTATTTATATATGGAAGAAATGCCTGGGAACCTCAGTGGGGATGGTCTGAAACCCATTTAGGATATGTATTATATATCTATTTTTGTAGAGGACCATTCTGCCAAGCCAGTTTGTCCCAACCCTTAATTTAACTGCAAAGTGGCTTGTAATTAAATTCAAAAGTCAATTTCATATGTGCTGGCATGTTGTGTCAGGATATTTAATCACTGAGACTTGAGAGGAATATGTAGGGGCATGTTAATTGCTTCAGAATGTTTACTTTAAAGTTGCTATGAATGTCAAAAGTGTGAAACTGATCTGGGCAGGTAAGGCAATTCAAGACATATGGCAGCAAGTCTTCTGTGTGCAGTCTCTATTTATGATCTTGGTAGTTGATGGAAAGAACTGCTATGGAGGGATTATTCGAATTCCAGTGGCTAGGTGTTCCATTGCCAAATATATAAGTAAAGGGATAAAGAACACCCCTGTTGGTTCCAACATGAATAGACATGGGTCCTGAGAGGATACCATTCATTCTCACATGCACCGAGGGGAAATCATAGAGAGCCATGATTTTTGAGAGAGAAGGAATGATGGTATGCCAAACTGAGACAGAGTAGCAAAGATGAATTTCCAGGATAGACAGTCACATTATTTCTAACTGTATATTGAGAGGAGGCAAAGGCTTAGGCTCGATTCACACAGGGGCAACACGACTTCAACGCGACTTTGCAACGCGACTTTAACCCGACTTCAACACGACTTGTGGATCCGACTTTCAATGAACGGGGATCCGACTTGGATCCCCGCCACTGTGTTTGGTATGAATCTTTAGGGGGAACTCCGCGCCAAATTTTAAATAAAAATCCGGCATTGGTTCCCCCCCCCAGGGGCATACCAGGCCCTTGGGTCCGGTATGGATCTTGAGGGGAACCCCCCTACGCCGAAAGGACGGCGTGGGGGGTCCCCCCAATCCATACCAGACCCTTATCCGAGCACGCAGCCCGGCCGGACAGGAATGGGGGTGGGGACGAGCGAGCGCCCCCCCCCCCTCCTGAGCCGTACCAGGCCGCATGCCCTCAACATGGGGGGGTTGGTGCCTTGGGGGAGGGGGGCGCGCTGTGGCCCCCCCCACCCCAAAGCACCTTGTCCCCATGTTGATGAGGACAAGGGCCTCTTCCCGACAACCCTGGCCCTTGGTTGTCGGGGTCTGCGGGCGGGGGGTTTATCGGAATCTGGGAGCCCCCTTTAATAAGGGGGCCCCCAGATCCCGGCCCCCCACCCTATGTGAATGAGTATGGGGTACATGGTACCCCTACCCATTCACCTAGGGGAAAAAAGCGTCAATAAAACAAACAGTACACAGGTTTTTTAAAATAATTTATTAGGCAGCTCCGGGATCTTCTTCCGACTTCGGGGGTCCTCTTCCGACTTCGGGGGTCTCTCCGCCGTCTCCTCCCGGTGTCCGCATCTTCTGCCGGCTCCTCCGCTATCTTCTGCAGCTCAATTGCTAGCGGTGGTCCGGACTTCTGCCTTCTTCTTTTCTTCCAAAGATGTTGACACGACGCTCTCTCCAGCTGGAATGGTCTCTGAACGCTCCGCAACGGACTTATATAGGCGGTGACCCCGCCCCCTTATGAGGTCACTGTCCCAGGGCATGCTGGGGCTGTGCCGTCATAAGGGGGCGTGGTCATCACCCGGTGACCACGCCTCCTAAAACGTCACAGACCCAGCATGCCCAGGGACTGTGACGGCATAAGGGGGCGGGGTCACGGCCTATATAAGTCCCTTGCAGAGCGCACAGAAACCATTCTGGCTGGGGAGAGCGTCGTGTCAACATCTCTGGAAGAGAAGAGGGAAGAAGATGATCCAGAGGTCCGGACCACCGCTGGCAAAAGAGCGCCAGAAGATAGCGGTGGAGCCGGCAGATGATGCGGACACCGGGAGAAGACGCCGGAGAGACCCCCGGAGTCGGAAGAAGATCCCGGAGCTGCCTAATAAATTATTTTAAATACCTGTGTACTGTGTTTTTTATTGATGCTTTTTTCCCTAGGTGAATGGGTAGGGGTACCATGTACCCCATACCTATTCACATAGGGTGGGGGGCCGGGATCTGGGGGCCCCCTTATTAAAGGGGGCTCCCAGATTCCGATAAGCCCCCCGCCCGCAGACCCCGACAACCAACGGCCAGGGTTGTCGGGAAGAGGCCCTTGTCCTCATCAACATGGGGACAAGGTGCTTTGGGGTGGGGGGGGCCGCAGCGCGCCCCCCTCCCCCAAGGCACCAAACCCCCCATGTTAAGGGCATGCGGCCTGGTACGGTTCAGGAGGGGGGGGGCGCTCGCTCGTCCCCACCCCCATTCCTGTCCGGCCGGGCTGCGTGCTCGGATAAGGGTCTGGTATGGATTGGGGGGGACCCCCACGCCGTTTTTTTCGGCGTAGGGGGTTCTCCTCAAGGTCCATACCAGACCCAAGGGCCTGGTATGCCCCTGGAGGGGGAACCCATGCCGGATTTTTATTTAAAATTTGGCGCAGAGTTCCCCTCAAGATCATTTGAGCACAAGTCGCATGCCGAAGTCGGATCATGCGAGACGGCGATCCGACTTCAATGATAGTCAATAGGCTGAAGTCGGATCAAAGTCGGATCCAAGTAGTACAGGGAGTACGCTCTGAAGTCGGAGCGACTTCAGTAGTGTCTATTAAGACGCTCCCATGCACTGTAATGTGAATCTCTTTCTGGGGCGACTTGGGGCGACTTGAGGGCTTACAAGTCGGATCCCAAGTCGCGGTAGTGTGAACCGAGCCTAAGGGAAAGATGATTTTTAGTCACATAGTCTATTAAAAGAAAAACCCTACTTGATTAGGTGTATAAAGGATAAAATATAGGTCTGGGGATGGTTGCCCATGAGTTTGGTATAGATTTTTAGATCCATGTTGATTGAGGAGATGAGCCTATATGGATCAAACATAATCATGGCATTTTCTAAGTTAATTGTTGAGCGGGAGAGGTAGGTGGGGGGGGGGGGGGGGGGGTGTGATATAGTGTAATAGCTCTGAAAAGTTTCTGCAATAGCCTCTGAAGTATATACTAATCCCTGGGTGGGACAAGAGATATTGGCTACAAATGTAAATGACTACTCTAATGGACTCATACTTACTGCTTTTATTTCCAGATTCATGGAGGGGCCGATGGGCAAGGTCCTTGTGGTATAGGTAAGATTGGTCTTACAAACAGCAAAGCTCTGTGCATTTGTTTAGTAATGACTGATAATTAAATATAGTATTTTGTTGCAACAAGAATGTCTTTTGTGTTGTATCTGTAGATGCCAAGGATACAAAATACCAAAACAGAGCATTGCACAGGGAACATTTTCTTTTCCAATGTTTTTTTTAAGTATTTCAAAAGAAGTGCAAGAAAATTAAGACATCTTTACGTGTGACAACATTTGGCATTGGCCGCATACAGAGATGTAAGAAATCACAAAATAGGAAAATAAAATAGTTCTCCCATAGTGCAACGCAGGAGACATAAGTTTGAAACGTTTAGGATATTCAAACATAAACTAAATCCTACACAGCACCTCTGTTAAAGTGACACTAAAGGTTAGAATATTTTTTTTAAATAACAAACATGTCATACTTATCTCCACTGTGCAGCTCGTTTTGCACACAGTGGCCCCGAACCTCATCTTCTGGGGTCCCTCGGCTGTCTCGGCTCCTCACCATTTCTTTTTTTTTTATAAATCTTTATTTATGAAAGACAGGGTATTACATTGCAAAATAATTAACCATAAAAATATAATTACATCTACCACAAGTGGTGACTTCAAGTAATACACTAATCATTCCTTTTTTGTTATTTAAAGGAGAAAAATGAAAATGAAAATGAGAATGAAAAATAAAAATGAGAATGAAAATTAGATAATAAAAATACAAACCAGAAGTAATAAATGAGAAACGCTTGTAATTGTATCTGGTATAACAAACAGTAGAAGAAACAAATTGGTCAGGTGACAGAATAGTGGGGCAGGCACATCTCAGTAACCGGGATATAGAGAGTAGACAGGCATCCTATACAACTTTTTTAGAAATGACTATTGTATAAGGTGAAGGGGTGAGACGGGCAGGAGCACATGTAGGGAGGGGGGCAATTTGCGCCTCCAACTGACCTCCCCCCACAGCCCCCCCCCAGACCCCCTCAGTGCTAGGTATCTGCACCATGCCAGCACAAAGGTGCCAATACCCCTTACAGATCAAGGTATCACATGGCATCAGACCTCCAAAGCCTATCCGACCAGTTTGCTCGTCCATTTCTGTCCACCACTTAACATCAAACATATTGGCTATTTTTAAGTAGACAACCATAACCAGTTAAAACTTAGTATTTTAATAAGTAGGAAAGGTAGAAGAAAAGGAAGTAAGAAAAGTAGAGTAGAACATACCTGGGAATTTGCGTCCAGCCCCGTCTCCCCTCCAAGCCCTCTCAACAGCACTATATTCCCTGAGAAAGAAAAAACATGTCTCATCCCCATTTCCCCATTTGGGTATATGACAAAATGATATATTGGCACCTAATGCGTGGTTCCCACTTGTGTGTCTTTAAGGCGTCCCTTCAGGGTTGGGGCAGCTAATTCGAGGAGGGCTATATCTAAGCTAGAAGGTATGTGACCTGAATCTGAGGCATACGTTATCCAGGGCTGCCAAGTTGCTGCAAATCGGTTACGGACCCCTCTACAAGTGGCAATCCAAGCCTCTGCCTCTCGGATGTCACTCATCCTGCCACTCCACTCCTCCCTGGATGGAACTTGCGGACTCTTCCATAATATGTGAAGTAGCCGCTTTGCTGCATTGAGCAAGTGAGGCAGCACACTTTTCTTGTAGTGACTTATTGGCATGGGAGGAATGTGTAGCAGGAAGTAAACCGGAGAGAGAGGTATGTCAATGCCCACAATTTCCTTAATTTGGAATTTAATGTCTTCCCAATAAGGTTTGACCATAGGGCAATCCCACCAAATGTGCAAAAGAGTGCCCTTTTGACCACACCCCCTCCAACATAGGTCTGACGTGGATGGATATATTTTAGCTAGATCTGCTGGTACACGGTACCAGCGCATCAAAATTTTGTAATTCATTTCCTGGAGTCTATTGAGCTGGTTCTAGTAAGTTGGTATAGGGAAGAGAGTTGGGCAGGAGTAAAAACTATTTCTAGGTCCCGTTCCCAGGCCCTAACGTATGAGGGCTTCACTACGGGGGAAGCCAAACTGAGCAATTGATACAGTTCAGAGATCATATGTGGAAATGGTTCATCTGCTACAAAGAGTCGCTCAAAAGGTGTGAGGGAAGAGATATCTCTTATTGAGTCTCCTTGTGCTTTGAAAAAATGATGGAGCTGCCTATAGCACCAAAAGTCCATAGGGAAACTCTCCGACCGTTGTCTTAGGGTATCTAGAGGGATTAATTTACCATCTTGAATTAGTTTGCCCCAACTGGCGCTACCCTCATCAACCCAAGGACCAAAAAAAGCCGCCTGTTCACCAGGGAGGAACGACAAGTAACCTCCTAATGTGGCCAGTGGAGACACTGGGTGCACCAATAGTAAGCTGGCATTGAGTTGGTCCCAAGATTTCAAAAGTTGGGCCATTAACAGTGAAGTAAAGGAAGACAGCCCCCTGTGCTCCCAGGCTAGCCACGGGGCATAGGTCAGGTTTCTTCCTGCCATATATTTTTCTAGGGAAACCCATACCTTGGATTGAGTGTGGAAGCGCCAGTTAAGTATCCTTTGAAGGACTATAGCCCTATAATATCTCTGAGCATCTGGGAGGCTCAGTCCCCCTCTATCCCTGTGACGACTCAGCAACCGAAGTGCAATTCTCGGTTTCTTGTTATTCCAGACAAAAGTGGATATCAGAGCGGACAATTGAGCAAAAAAGCTCTTAGGTAGAGCCACGGGTATCATTTGCGTCAAAACAGCACCCGTGGGAGAACATTCATTTTAATAATATTGAGTCTTCCTATCCAGGTAAAGGCTGTCTTAGTCCATTGGGTCAAGTCTTTTTTTATAGTTGTTATTAGAGAGGGAAAGTTAGTAATAAATAGAGTTTCAAACCTATCAGTCAATTTTATACCTAAGTATTTTAGGGATGATTTAGTCCATGTGAATAGGAAGGCAGTTTGCAGGCGATCAGTCAGGGAGGGTGTCAATTGAATATGTAATATCTCTGATTTTGCATAATTAATTTTAAAGTTAGAAAGTGTCCCAAAGTATTGGAGTTCTCGCATCAGATTAGGCAAAGAAGTCAGGGGCTCCGTGAGGTGGAAAAGCACATCGTCGGCATAAGCCGAAAGCTTATGTTCCGTGTATGCCACCGTAAGCCCTTTAATATCCACATTTGCCTGAACAGTTCATAAAAACGGTTCCAGCACCAGGGCGAACAAAAACGGAGAAAGAGGGCACCCCCTGCCTCGTGCCATTTCTGATCGGAAATCTCATGGAGAGACAACCATTGACCTTGACTTGGGCATTGGGATCTGAATACAGGGCCATGATCCATGTAAGAATATGGGAATGGAGACCTAAAGCTTCCAACACAGTCTGTAAATAAGTCCAGTCCACCCGATCGAAAGCTTTCTCTGCATCGGTAGACAGGATCAAGTAAGGGGGGAGTCAAGGGAAGCACGTGCCCAATGGATAAGGTCAGTTGCTCTGATTGAATTGTCCCTAGCTTCCCTGCCTGTTATAAACCCCGTTTGGTCCGGGTGAACTACTAGTGGGATTAGGCGTTTCAGTCTGGTCGCAAGGATCTTAGCTAAAATTTTTATATCCACATTAAGAAGGGATATGGGTCTGTAGCTTTGGGGTATAGCAGGGTCCTTCCCCTCTTTAGGTATTACAGAGATATGGGCCAGTAAAGCTTCACTAGGGATTGCAGTGCCATTTGCTATAGGATTAAAATAAATACACATCGAATCAGACAGTAGGGGCAGAAACATCTTATAGTATGCTTTGGTGAACCCATCAGGGCCTGGGCTTTTCCCATTAGGTAAAGAGGTCACGTTGGATTCTATTTCTGTGGCAGTAATGGGGGCTTCTAGCATGGAGCATTGCTCGTCTGTCAGTATGGGTAGGCCAGATGCAGTCAGGTATGTTTGAATGGCTGCCTTTCTTACAGCTTGGGTCTCTGGGGTCTGGGTGGAGTTCAAGTTATATAATGTGTTGTAATAGTCCTGGAACCCAGCAGCTATTTGGGAAGGTCTAACCATATGATCACCTGAGGGAAGGCTTAGCTTATGTACATACATGAGCGCATGCTTTTTCTTAAGAGCCCTAGCCAGCATATGGCCACATTTATTGCCGTGTTCATAGTATTTATGCGACAGGTATCACAGTTGTCTGCGTGCCTGTCGACCTAGCAGTTGAGAGAACAATCCCCTCAATTCCGTCAGTGCTTTCAGAGTCTCCGGGTCACTATTCTTTTTGTGTTTAGGTTCCGCTTGCTGCAGCACCTGGAGTACCCTATCAAAATCTGCTTGCCTAGCTTTCTTAAGTCTGGATCCCTGAGAGATCAGTTCACCCCTTACCACTGCTTTATGGCCCTCCTGGGATTCGTTTAAGTGCCACGACCAAGCCCTACGAGTACCTTGTGGCAAAACCAGTGAGGTCGTCACTGGGGCATGGTCAGAAATTGTGATATTTCCGATGGATGAGGCCTGCAGCCACTCCAAAGCCAAATGGTCTACGCAAATCAGGTCTATGCAGGTATAGACATCGTGTACCTTCGAATAGTAACTATAATCCCAATCTACAGGATGGAGAACTCGCCAGCCGTCTAACAGACGGTGAGTTTGTTAGGATTTACGAAAATGTTTAAGGAAGGTGTTGGAATGACAGGGGCGCTTATGTGAGGTGTCCATCTGAGGGTCAGGGCTAATATTAAAATCGCCTCCCAGGATCAAAGGGCCTTCTTTAAAGTCCGTCAGACTATCAAGGGTATTGTCTAGGAAGGTGAGTTGGTTTGAGTTCTGGGCATATATCGTAGCGATTGTAAGCTTCTGTCCAGCTATGGTCCCCTTTAGGAAAACATATCTCCCCTGGGGGTCTACCTTACTATAATAACTTGGAGGGGGCAAGACTTATGTATTGCAATTGCCGTACCCCTAGATTTTGCGACAGGTGAGTTACTCAGGAACCATTGATTGTATATGTGACTGGGCAATTTAGGCATTGAATGGGGGGTAAAATGTGTCTCTTGCAAAAGGATCACCTGAGCCCCTGAACGCTTAAGTTCCCACCATAGTTTACTGCGCTTATATGAGGAGCAGAGACCACGTACATTATACGAGATTACCTTAAGTGATGTCATCTAGGATTCTCAGAGTAGTTAAATCTTGTTGTACTTCTGTGGGCGCAGAGTAGGAGGCGGAGCCGGAGGCAGTCCCCGTATAAGGGTGTACAGCAGAGAGGAGTAAACAGAAGGAAAAGAAGAAAACAAAGTTAAAGAGAGTAAGGCACACATAAAACACAAAGTGCATTAATGTGAATAGAATCACAACATGAGGTACCTGGGGGCCAGGCATCGGGTCCCCCCCCACAGGGTAGAAGTGCCTGAGGCCCGTCCCTGTTTCCATAAAAAGGAAAAAAATACCTAAGAAGGTATGGCCTACGTGGGGAACATGGACCATCATAAGAGGGAGGAGGGTGAGGGTCATCCCCCGTCCACCACCCTCTCCTGAGCAATAGGCAACATACAATGTATAATGTATAAGAGAGGAGAATTGTCTTGTAAACAAAAAACCGAAGGGCACAAATTGAACCTGAGGATGGAGAAAAAAGTATAAAAAATAAACTGGATAAACAGGGCATCCAAAGCAAAAGCCTGTCAGGATAGATTCAGGACTGTAGCCTCCACAGCCCCCCCAGGGCAGTTTTATGAGGTCAGAGTCAAGCTCATTATTAGGGGTAGTCATCTTAACAGAGGGGAGTACAACATCATATCATGCAATTGAGGCTATGTCCCAACTTCAGATAGCGAGCTTGTTCGTTTGGGTGGGCAGGAGCCCTTGCGAAGGATAAGGTGAAGCCCTGTGACTGAAGAAAAAAATGTTCCTCACAGGAGTATAGAGAGCAAGTCAACGGTAAGGTGTCTTCCTTTAGTGCTGTGGTGACACAGGATCCATGGGGGAGGTAGATGTGGGACATCTGCGTTCTCGTCTGCGGCTCCTGCGATTAACTGGAAGCCAAGGCTGAGGAAGTTGTAGGTATGGGTGGTCCTGTGGGCCTCTCCAGTCCGGGAAATCTACTGGTTCAAGTCCCAAGGTCTCCAAGAAGAAAGGGAGGTCATCTTTGGTACGCAAAGTAACATTTTTCCCATCTTTGGATGCTTGCAGGTAGAAAGGGAAGCCCCAGGGATAAGGCAAAACTGCCTTCTGGAGAGCAGCAGGGGTCTTAGGGCTCTGCGTTGCATGAGAGTGCATCTTGAAATGTCCTGATAAAAATACAAGTGTGCTCCGTCAAAGTCAAAGTATTGCTTCCCACGCATCTTCTGCATAATCCTATCTTTCAGGGTATATTTATGTAGCTTACAGATGACATCTCTCGGATTGTCTGCATCTTGGGAGGGTGGTCTGAGGGCCCTGTGAGCACGGTCTATTTCAATAGGAGCCGTGGCAGGCAGACCTAATATTTCTGAGAAAAAACACAATAAGTGTAGCGCTAATAAAAATGAGAAAACGTCCAGTATGGAAAACATTAAAACCACAATTCCAAGTATAAATGTTGTAGAAGAGTCATCAATATATACATGGAAAGAAAAATCTTCAGAAAAATGCTCCAAAGATGTATATCATCTGGGATGAAAACAGACACACCACCACCAATTATGAAGAGGCTTACCGGATGGAGTGGACCCAAAGGGGCGTACGCCGGATTGGGTCGGATAGGCTTAGGTGATGAGTGGCTGTAGATGGCCCGGGAAGGCGATGGTGGTGGATGGACCCACGCGTTGCTGTGTCACTCAAGGCGATGCGGGAACCCAGAGAAATGTGTGGACCAGACCACACATTGTTGTCTCACTCAAAATGATGTTGAAGGAAGTAGATAAAGGATAAAAAGAAAGGAAAAGGCCATATAGTGTAAATCCGTTGAGGAAAGGAATTTATTAAATAAAAAGGATGTACACTCACATGTAAATCGATATAAAAACAGCGCTGAGAATAAAAATGTGGCGACAGTGGGGTCCGACCCACAACAACCTCCTTCAACATCATTTTGAGTGAGACAACAATGTGTGGTCTGGTCCACACATTTCTCTGGGTTCCCGCATCGCCTTGAGTGACACAGCAACGCGTGGGTCCATCCACCACCATCGCCTTCCCGGGCCATCTACAGCCACTCATCACCTAAGCCTATCCGTGTTTCACCGTTTCTTGGCTTTGCTGACCCCTTTTATTAGCAGGCAGGATACCTGCATGAGGCAAGCCATCACTCCGGAGCAGAGATTGGTCGCTACCCTGCGGTATTTGGCCACAGGGAGAAGCCTGCAGGACCTCAAGTTCTCGACAGGCATCTCCCCCCAGGCTCTTCTTTGTGGACATTTACTGCTTGTGTTTGTTTGAGCTGACCCTGACAGAAATGTGTGGAGTGCAGAAAATGTCGTGATTGTGTAACCTTATACAAAGCACTGTTGGCTGTTATTTACTAAATGCAAAGACACTTTTCACTACAAGTGCACTTGCAACTGCACTGAAACTGCACTTGTAGTGCAAAGTGGATTTGCCCTTAGGAAATTACCCCCATTTTCTCATAAAACAACAATTACATCACCCCAAAAGTGTTGTAGTGTTGAGACAATAATCCACACATTCTTCATGAACAATCTTTTTAATACCTGCACAATCACATGTGAATTTACCAAAGGTTTTTCTGACAAACCAACATGTTTGTTGTATAACAATTTTTGTGGTGTCATTATCCAAAATCAAAATGTGCATTTTATAGAAAACAGGCCTGTGTAAAACCCACAAGAAAGACACAAATCTTGATCTTACAAAGTTCACATTTGGTAGAACTTGAAGGCAATATCAGACATGAGTATTTAGGAACTGTGTTTGATATTGCGTTCAGATGGGGGGAAATCACCCCAGGAAAAGCCAAATTTGGAAGATGCACACAAATTTCCCAATGTCAACATGTGCTATCTGCCATCAGGGGGGATCAAGGGACGTGTTTTGGGGGAGAAAGCCCTTCCTCACCGCTACTTTATTATTGAGGAAGGGGTTGCACCCCCAAAACGCGTCCATTGATCTCCTGTGATGGCAGATAGCACATGTTGGCACACTGTGTGCATCCTCCAAATTTGGCTTTGGGAAAAATCACAAAAACATTTCGCACATTGTAGCACACAAAAGAAGAAAGTGATTTGGAGGGGTTTTAAACTCGCCCCAAAACATCAATGATGTTTTTATATTTTGGAATAACATCATTGATGTTTTGCTTGATGTTTTCCAATTGTAAATTACACCCCATGATCTCCCCGATCAGGATCTGGGCACTTTCGGATGTGAAAGGATCTTCATCCACAACCTCACGATCACCTAAAAAGAGAGGAACCCAAAAATAAATTAGGTCTAAAAAATATGCCGCCATCCATCTCTTATCTGAGCCTGTGGTTGCAGACACTCACTTGTTGTGGTGACTAGTTCCACCACGTCTTCTTCCTCCTGCTCTTCTTGTGTTGGGGGGATTTCCCCTTCTTCCAGAGGGGGGGGCTCTGGTCTCCTCAGATGAGGGGTGTCCTCCGAGTCTTTTCTCCCCTATGTAAAACAAAAATGGTATAATTAGCACACAGATATTTGATGGCAGAACTATAAAGATGAAACATTGCTTGGAAGTGGAGTACAATAGTCTATTTTAGCCGAGTTCCAAGATGTAGCTTTTTTAGTGTCCTTTGTCAAGCTGCAATACTTTACCTGTTTTGTACAAGCTTCACAGATGGAGACCCCCCTATAGTATACACTGGAGCACCTGTGTGGCCCCCCTAATAAAAATGGTGTTCTGGGGTCCCACACTAGTGCTCCAGTGTCCAGATGTGAAAACAGCTGCTGAGTGTCCTCTCCTTACACAGAATCTAGTTTGCATTTCATTCTAGTAACAAACCCATCTACACAACCCAATTCTTTGAAGACAAGTATAGGGCCTCAAAATGGTGGCCAAATGCATATGGCCTAAACAATGGTATTTTATCGTCCGAAATAAAATTGTGTGATCCGAACGAATAATGTGCCCATGAACATGAAAGTTGCCATTTTAAACTGTACAACAGTTCCTAAAAGCACATGGAGCAGCACGAATGTAATAAACACAAGAACAATAGGAACACAGCACAACTACTTACTTTTTTGCAGCACTCTCCGGATCTTTCTGTACTGCTCATGTTCTCGTAATTTCAGGTCCGACCACCGCTTCCTGAGCTGATCTTTCGATCGTCGTACCCCGAATTTCCGGTGCAGACTCCTGACCACTTTCGCCATGATCTTGGCCTTTCGGACATTGTGGTTGGGGTAAGGCCCATACTTTCCATCATAGTCGGCCTTCTTCAGGATGTCCACCATCTCCAACATCTCCCCAAAGGACATATTTGAGTCCTTTAATCTCCTTCTGGATCGGGACGTTTCAGGCTCCGGCCTTTCCTCCTCCTCCTCCTCCTCGTTGCTGTAATTAGCACGATCCTGCTGTCTATCCGCCATGTGCTCTTCCTCCACTGCGCCGAACGAAAAGGGGCGGGGAATAGAATAGAAAGAACGTCAGGGGCGGGCGGAGTTATACGCATGCGCAGTGTGTATAAATCGTAACGCGCGCGTCTTACGTACGATCTGTGATCGGAGGAAGGAGCATCGGAGACGCCGATCGTGCTAACGAAGGTAGGATCTAAACTTGGGCCTATACTGCTTCGAAATGGAAGCCTATATTGTAACAAGATTAGGGGAGTTTGGCCTGACATTAGGGTTTGTCTTGTGTTGTGTCTTGCAGAGAAAATGGATGGGTTCAACGACCACAATTTTCTGCCCCTGTTTATTGACAAGTACAGGGAGCTGCCCTGTCTGTGGCAAGTGAGACACCCCCACTATAATCACAAACAGAAGAGGCAGGCAGCGCTGGAGAAACTGCTGGAGTTAGTGAAGCCGGTGGTCCCCACAGCAACCATCCCTTATTTAAAAGCTAAAATTGGTGGCCTGAGGAGCACATATCTTAGGGAGCGCAAGAAGGTCACAGATTCCCAGAGGTCTGGAGCTGCAGCAGATGACGTTTATGTCCCCAGGCTGTGGTACTATGAGAGACTGCGATTTCTGTCAGACCACACTGAAGTCAGGGAATCCCTCTCTACTCTTCCTTCCACGCTTCCTTCCATACCAGCTGAGGCTTCTGATGTCCAACCTGGGCCTTCCAGCCAGGAAGAAGTGGAGGAGCCCAGCTGGAGTCAGGTATAGCATTCTTCTACAGATTTCTGGGCAATAAATAAATGATGTTTACTAGATGTTATTATTGATCATTAATTGCTGATTAAAAAAAGTGTTTTACATATCAATAGACAGTAGTGGGCACCCAAAATTGGGACAAGAATGCAAAATGCTGGGCTCAGAAGGATAGTCTGTTATATTTGTTAACATCCAATTTGCAGCAGTCAGGAGTTGAAAATTGTGTGTGATTGATGTAAAAAATACTAAAACTATGTCCCTTTTTCATACACAGGAAGACCTCAGCCAGGAGGAGGCTGTGGGATGTGGCAGTCAGGAGGAGGCGGGGATTAGTGTCAGCCAGGAGGAGGCGGGGATTAGTGGCAGCCAGGAGGAGGCGGGGATTAGTGGCAGCCAGGAGGAGGCGGGGCTAAGTGTCAGCCAAGAGAAACCTGGGACAAGTCGCAGCCTGACTGAGTCTCAGGTTCCTCCCCTCCGCCTGCCACATAAACGAGCCAGGAAGACGACTCCCAGTCCTGTGCAGGATTCAGCATACAGGCTGATCCAGGAGGCTTCGGCGTCTCTGAGAGCCTTCCCCAGTCTTGAAGAGGCCTTTGCCTGCATGGCTGCCACCAAATTGCTGGGCATGCAGGAGGGCCAACGCCAGATCTCTGAGGACCTGATTTATACAGTCCTACGTAAGGGGGAGAGTGGGGAACTGACACACAAGACGGATGTCATTGAGATCGACGATCCTCCTCCTCCTCCTGCTGCCACAACTCCACCACCACAGCCAAAGGCTGGAAGGAAGCGTGGAAGGAAGACCAAAGAGTGATGACCCTGGGTTCAGTCTGGTCTGACAGAAGATGCAGTCTCTCGTATGACCACAGCCTGGGGACACAGATGTCATCTGCTGCTTTCTGGATCTCTGGGACTTCTGGACCAGACTGCCCTCCCTTAGATAAGGACTCCTCAGGCCACCAATTTTGCTTTTAAATAATTGATGTCTGCCCTGGGGGTCCCAGGCTTCGCCCACTTCTGCAGTTTCTCCAGCGTTGCCTCCCTCTTTGTTTATAGTTGTGACCCCTTAATAAATTTTTTTAGGTAAATTCTACTCTCCTGTGTGTGTTTTCATCCAAAAAGGACCGTTTGTTGGTGACGATTCAGGTACATTTCTAAAAACATAAAATGTGAAATTAACAAGGGACAACAACACCAAACAATTTCCTACAGATTAAATAGAACAACATATCAATGGTGTTGTGGGAACTTGTCACAAAAAACACACAAGCATTTTCGGGAGTACAAATCAAAATCACCAAAAAAAAAATTAAAAAAGAGAAACACAAAAAAAGATTCTACATTAAAGTCAAAAAAAAAAAATATGTTGTCAGATGTGAGAAATCAAAATATATTGAGGGAATCCCGATAAATAGTAACGAAAGAATATACAGGGATATGTAATGTAATACTGACACATAATCACACACATAGGTTGGACTTGATGGACTTGTGTCTTTTTTCAACCTCACCTACTATGTAACTATGTAAGTTTGTGAGAAGTGTGTGTGAATATGAGCATCAAAACTACTTAATTCTTGCCACATTATAAAGAAGAAGAGAGTGCGCTGTATTAAACCATTTTGAACATTGCAGCGTGACGAAAGTGCTGTATCCATTGCGAATGCTAAGTTTACCAGAACGAGCTGTCCCGTGTCGGAATTTCTTCTGAGCATGCGTGGCACTTTGTGCGTCGGAACAGGCCACACACGGTCGGAATTGACGCGATCGGATTTTGTTGTCGGAAAATTTTATCCCCTGCTGTCCAACTTTGTATGTCGGAAAATCTGATGGAAAATATCCGATGGAGCCCACACACGGTCGGAATTTCCGACAACACGCTCCGATCGGACATTGTCCATCGGAAAATCCGACCGTGTGTACGGGGCATAAGGCTTCAATTTTCTGGTCTTGGAGGTTGCATCTGTCCTGCAATGCTGTGATGGCAGGCAGCACTTCATCTAGCCTCTGCTCCACTGTTTCCACCCTGGTTCCCAGATGATTGGTGTCAGCCTTGAGCAGCTGGGCTATATCCTCCCTGAAGGCTTTCTCCACCCTGGCAGTGAATCTCTCCAAATCTTCCCTGGTGGGGAGGGACCAAATATGGTGCTTTATGTCCCCCTAACCTAAGAAGTCAGCCATGTCAGGGTCTTGGTCATGGGAGGCAGAGGATCCCGGGGAGAGTGGAGGGGCTGTGTCACTCACCAGCTTCGGAGAGGGAATCTGGGAGTCATGCTGCTGTTGCTACTGTTGTTGCTGCTGGGCTAGCGCCTTCTGTGCAGCCTTTGCTGCCTTTGTAGTTTTCGGCGTCAGCACCATCTTGGAGGCCTTGTGTCCCGGCCAGCAGTTCGGGCCAAAATAGGTCTCCAGCTGCTCCTGCCAGGATCACTCGGCTCTCGAGTGCTGGGAGAGCACTCTCCGTCCCTGCATCATAATCTCCGGTGCTCCGGAGGCAATCTCTCCCCTCTGTGCGGTCCTTAATACAGCGTGGGCGAGGAGCTGAGGGAAGACACGTCCTCACTCCTCCATAGCCAGGCCATGCCCCCCTCCCCATTTCTGATAACCCCCTGTGGGAAGCACTCTCCCAAGGGGGTTACCTTGCGGGCGTGCTCCTGGGACCTGTATTTAGCCTCCATAGCCGCCGACTACAGAACTCGGCCCCGCCCCCGGCCCTTGCGTCATTGGAGTTGATTGAGAGCAGCATGAGCAAATGGCTGTGCTGCTATCAATCTATCCAATAAAGAGCCGAGAAGACCGAGCAAAGGAAGAGCGCGATCGCGACACGGGACTTTCCAGGGCTCAGGTAAGTAAAATGGGGGGCTGGGGGGGGCAGTGATCGTAAGATGTTTTTTCACCTTAATGCATTAAGGTGAAAAAACATGAACCTTTACAACTCCTTTAATGTTACAGATATAGAGAGGGCGACTGCATGATACACCAGTATCACCAAATTATTCCCTCCTACACCATAGGTAAGTAGTAGGTTAGAGACATAGTATATTTGAGCTATTGACGTCTAAGCCTCATTGGCCATGATTCATACCTCAAGAGTACAGATCTAGGTCTTGCTATCGTACACATATGGACATTTTTCAAAGATCTTAAAGGGAAGATGTTGCAAGATTGCACAATACAGTTGGGTTTGGTCCCTAGAATACTACCAGATCATGAACTCTACTACGTCCATCTATTATGGCACTGGAAAAAACAGCACCTTGAGCTAATGTAGCTGCCTGCGGAATATAGGATGAAAGCATAAATTGTTTTATTTATTCTCAGATTGGCTCAATAGTCTGAGCATAATGTTCTATGTACTTGGATGCATGGCTTCAAATGTCCTATCTAAATGAGTCTTCTGCATCCTAAAATACCCAAAATGAAATGCTATATTTGTTGGCTACCTTTAAAATAAAGTAGTATAACCTAAATAAACGGTTTGCTTTTGATTAAAAACTAACTCCCAATATCACTAATGACCAGCTATAGTTTCCACATCCATGTTTCCATTACTTTAGGGCAATGTTTGATGTTTGAAAAAATAAAATTTAAATCTGAATAGTTTCCAAAGGTCACATCCCTAGTTTCACCATTTAAAAAAAAAAAATCATATAATTTATACAATGATCAAAATAAAAAGTAATTATACCACATATACAACATAAACAATACACAATTACAAAAGTACTACAGGTATTTAGTGTAATTTAAAACACCCAATGTATGAGCATCGTTCCACTTTGTCAGTATTTCTATTGTATTTACAACCTTTTGCTCATCCCACTATTCCATAAACAAGAATGTATGGTAAGGAATTTTCAACACTTCATTTATTTTATGTATAAAAGTAACTTCTTAAAACTAGACACTCCTCAATTTTGCAAAGCAAAACATTTATTAAAGATTTTTTATGCAGCAGAAGTAAACGCTTGTGTGATTCTATGCCTTCATGGACAATAACAAATTCCAAATATGTAATAAATTGTTATCTAAAGACATCTGCCTATTAATGTTGAAATGTAAAATAATTGTTGCAGAACAGATGTTTCATTTGTTAATTGCATATTTCTCATTTTCCATGTTAACTACTGAGGGTTTTCACAGACAAAAGCATACACATTCTGGATTGCCTATAAAATGTAAGCTTTTGACAGAACAACTGAAAATGGTTTCACATCAAAGATACTCTGCTGTCTTTTAAGGCAGTTAGAAAGCAGAAATAAACTAGCATAGCTCTTTCTTATAGTTACATCAGTTTAAAGAAAGTATTAAAATAATTAAAACAACTGAAGTGGAAATTATAAGGTCAAATAAAACATGAAACTGTTACAGTAAAAAGTAATATAATTTGTTATTCATGCAAAAATCATTTTATTTACATCAATAATATCTAGTTATGTGAATATCATTAACATTGTTTAGAATGTCTACAATGACATGCAGAATAATAAATAGTTTTTTCTTCTTTTTTTTTTTAAGTACTGATTGATAGAGCAGGTATATGTTATACAAACTTTATACAGGGTATAGACAAAGCTATTTTGTGTTATTGAAGCATAGACTTAAGACTCATACACATGATTGGATTTTCCGCAGACAAAGCATCAGACTTTTGTCCAAAGGGTGTGTGCCAGGAACTTGTCTTGCATACAAACGGTACACAATTGTCGGCAAACAAACAAGAACGTAGTGACGTATTACGTAGAATTTCAGCTCTTGGGCGACACCCTTTGGGCACCTTCTGCTAATGTTGTGTTTGGTGAGCAGTGATTCCAAGCATGCGTGTTTGTACTTTAGACTTTTGTGTGACGGACTTGTGTACACATGATAGGAAAATCTGACAACAGACCGTTGTCCACCGAAAATTTACCAGCCTGCCATCCAACATTTGTTGGTGGAAAGTTGGCCAACAATTGTCTGATGGAGTGTACAAACAGTCGGATTTTAGGCAAACAGTCTGTCATCACACAATTCCCTGCCAAAAATCTGATCGTGTGTGCTTTGCATTCCACCTTCATGAGATCCCTTATACTGATCCTAATATAATGTAATCTCACCTCGCCCCCTTTCACTATACCACCTGCAAAAGGATGTTATTTTCCCTAGTTTACATGTACTCAGATCGTAAGATGTTTTTCTATGTGCGGAATAATGTTTCTCCAAACCTCGTATCTCGCGATATTACGTCGTGACGTCATGATGCGAGACTGTGGATATGCACAAGCAAGTCTCCCTCTGGGACGGCTTGCGTTCCAACCAAGCCTCATTCACAGATGGCTTGCGTTCCACCTCACATTGTGTCAGTGCGGTCCCGATGTCCGGTACGCCTGCGTATTAGACATATCCACAGTCTCACGTCATGACGTCATGACGTAATATTGCGAGATACGAGGTTTGGAGAAACATTATTCCGCACATAGAAAAAAATCTTACGATCTGAGTACATGTAAACTAGGGACAATAACATCCTTTTGCAGGTGGTATAGCGAAAGGGGGCGAGGTGAGATTACATTATATTAGGATCAGTATAAGGGATCTCATGAAGGTGGAATGCAAAGCATATTTACGAGACCGAGGCTTGGAATGCACGCAGGTCCGCCATCTTGGGCAACCCAGAAGTGCCAATTTTGTGAATTGGATGGGCTGGATTCTCATTACAGGGATTACAGTTCTTATATTAGGGAGTCGGGCTGCAGTGGAAGGATACCCCTAGACGAAGTCTTGTTAGACGAAACGCGTCGGGAGGACTCCACTGCTGCCTTCATTTTATACAAGCGCTTTTTTATCTTCTTAAATGTAAGTGTATTTCTTTTACATTAAAATTCTTTGTGTTTATGGAATTACACTATGTATTGAATTACACTTTTTTATCCTATATGGGCCGCATTCTGGGATGTATGACCACCGGTGTGGAGAGGATATTTCCATGAAGTCTTCCGGGACTCCTCTATCTCCAGGTTGTCAAGATCTCCCCTTTATTGCTGGTGGGCAATACAAGCTGGTTTGACCCTTACAGTGTATGCTGCTTTGGGTTACAAACCCTCCGGTAAGCCTCCAATCGTATTGGCTGTGGGAACCTCACATGTTTATGTACAGGACACTGTGGTGAATCACATTCAGTTCTGTTGGACATTAGGATTTTCTACATATGATTGGCGGACAACTAGAAGCCAGCTATATATCTCTCAGTTTATGTCATTTTGGACGTGAACAGCCTGATTTGTTTTCACTTTGGTGACGGCATTTTCACTATTTTCACAAATAGTGACCATGTTGGTCCTATTCACCTATGGACTGTAATTATAACGATGGATGTTTTATATTAACTTGAGACACTTTAAGTATATTTATTCGTTTTCACATTTGTGTGCTTATTGTACATTGTTTTATTTTTCAGCGCTACACTTTGTTTCACTTGGTAATTTTTAGCAAATATTCTATTTGTTGTGTTAGCTGCTTATAATTTAGAGTAAGCACAAATTTATCACTGTTGTGTTTTGTTTATATTGCATAGCATATGGCCATCTTTATACAAGTACATAGGAGGGAGTGGACAGAGACACTCACTTGTCAGGCCTCATTCACATCTCCACGTAGTGAAAACTCACATTCCTGCATGCATTTGTATTGTGTTTGGAGAATTTTCATTCGTCATGCATAGAGCAGCCCATTCACTTTAATAGGCTGCCCTTCATGCAACAATCGCCCCAGAGAATCTCCAGAACTTTTTGTGGAATGGAGCATGGTGCGTTACCACAGTTTTTGGTACGTTTGCCACACTTGAGGAGCATTTAAAATGTAATTGACAACACAAACACACTGCACATTTGCAATGTTTCTGAAACTCATGGCAAAGCATGCATTTTCTGTGCAATTTGCCATGCATTTGGAAACAGATGTGAATGGAGCCTCATTGTTCTTGTGTAAATGCACCAATTTCACTTTCAGGCCCCATTTACACCTAGAGTAGTAGGAGTGCTTGTTTTTTGGCTTGTTTTTCCAGTGACACACATAAAGCAGTCCATTGATTTCAATGGGTTGCGCTACATGTGGCAAAATAGCTCATGAGACATTTTGGCATGGTGCGAGTTACACATTTTTTTACTGAGTTTGTCACCTGTTTCATGTGGCAAAATGTGTGCTTGCTTCTGGTTTTGGGGTGCCGTTAACAATTAATGACACTGAAAGTGCAACTAGGTAATTTTAGGTGTGTAAAAAGTGTGTTTGCTTTTGGGTCATATCAACATTCATGGTTAGAGCCAAGGGGAAGGAACCACTTGGAGGGATTTACAGTATAAGAAAATTTATTAAGAAGTCTGGTAAGGAGTGTGGAGTGCTTTGGTGGATGCAGGTTGCACTCTGTGGATTCATTATATGGTTGAAGGGAATTTAGTATGCTTTAGGAATACTCAATGTGAGTGATTATTCACTGTTTCTGTGACACATTTAAAGCAATATTACAATATTTGAGTGATTTTGCTTTTTTGGTCATCTTGCAAACACTTGTGGAGGATACAGAGAGAGAGGGATACAGTATCAGGATTACTGCTCAGTGGTTTAAGACAGTGGTCCTCAGGGCCCACTAACAGGCCAGGTTTGCAAGATAACTGAAATACATCACAGGTGCTATTATTTGCTGCTCAGTGATTGCAGTATTCTAGTCTGCATCTCCCCAAGGTAATACATAAAACCTGGCCTGTTAGTGGGCCCTGAGGACATGGTTGATGACCACTGGTTTAAAGAGACACCATGTTAAAACATTTCAGGATAAGGGTATATAAGGAAAAAGCACATGAGGATTTTTGGTGATATATTGGAAATTCTGAATTTGAGCACATATGAGAATTTTTTATGTATTTTATTATCATTGAACATACTATACTATATCACATTTTATATTTTTTTCAAGCACATTATCGTTGGGATGAAGGATTCACTCGTGATAAACTGCCACTTTGAATTTTTTCACTTGTGACACCAAGATAAAAGAACAAGATACATCAAGGACTTTTTTGGGACATTCACTTTATTGGATACATTTGATTGATTGTTTTTGAGATGGCTGTTTATAAAGAGCACTGGTTCCATAGTTTGTTTTCCTGTTGTGTGGCAGATTATATTCAGCAGCTGGGGAGTCAATGAGCTATTGAGTATTATGAGTGTGCTAATTTTTTGAATTATACTTTCCAAAATATAGAAAAAATATTTCAGGGCTGATCCAGCAACAAGATCAGCACTAGACAGCTCCCATAAAACTGTAATTTAACCTTCAGCATATCTCATAGTGAATCTATCATAGATATTTCACTGGACATATGACATAACCTGTATGCTTTTTATGAATCAGTAGGGCATGGATCAGCATTATCAAATCATAAGATTAATATCTTATGTTTGCCATTAATATAAAACTGCTGTTAACGAGTTCTCAGTATAGGCAGCCTCTATGCTCATGGTCTCTACTTGTTAGTAACTGCAGGATTATTATTTTCACACATATAGATATAAAGCGCTGCGCAAACTGTTGGCGCTATATAAATCCTGTATAATAATAATAATAACTGGATACAGAAACACATTTTTTTATTCATTACCATTTACTGTATAAGGCTGTTTAGAAATCAGTTATTTGTTTTAATTATTTTAATTGCACTTTAAATTGACTTACCAAAACTAATACCTAATACTTGAGAGCAGATGTCTCAATTGTAAGATAAATGTATATACAATTAATTGTTTCCTAAACACTATGGGGGTTATTTACGAAAGGCAAATCCACTTTGCACTGCAAGTGCACTTGAAAGTGCACTTGCAGTGCACTTTCAAGTGCAGTCGCTCTAAGTCTAAGGGGTAGATCTGAAATGAGTGGAAGCTCTGCTGATTTTATCATCCAATCATGTGCAAGCTAAAATGCTGTTTTTTATTTTTCTTGCATGTCCCCCTCGGATCTACAGCGACTTTACTTCTAAGTGCACTTTCAGTGCACTTTCAAGTGCACTTGCAGTGCAAAGTGGATTTTCCTTTAGTAAATAACCCCCTATGTGTGCAATGTTGGATCCTGTGAACCTAGATGATCCCAGAAAGCAGCAGGCTTAAACTCCACTTGTGGATACAACTACTATATAGTTCCCCGAGTGCAAGAGTACAGATTAATGGTTGCATCTCACTACCCTTTTTGTTGAAGAGAGGAACAAGGTGGGGCTGTCCCTTGTCTCCCCTCCTTTTTGCATTGGACGTAGAACCCCTGGCGGAGGCTATTCATGACTGTCCAGATATTGTGGGGTTTCGGAGATGCATGGGCGAGGAAAAAATATCACTCTTCGCAGACGATGCCCTAGTGTTTCTAGGGAACATATATAACTCTTTGTCTAGAGTTATCTCACTTATTGATAATTTCGGTACTTTCTCAGGATTTAATATCAATTGGGATAAATCCGTAATAATGCCTATTGATCCTATAAATCCGATACAACTGGAACTCCCACCCAGAACCACCAGATGAAGTATGTCTCATCATTTAAGTATTTAGGGGTGATAATTACCCCAATTGTTAAGGAATACATAGACAAAAATATACTTCCTTTTGTAGGTAAATTTAGGCAACAAAGTAAAACCTGGAGCAAATTTCCATTGACTATGATGGGGAGAGCAAGTCTGGTGAAAATGGTGTGGCTGCCCCAATTGTTATATTTATTGCACAATTGCCCAGTCTGGTTGACGTCAAAATTATTTAGGACAATATATTCGACTTTTAGAGATCTCAAATGGAAACACGGCAAACCAAGAATTAAACTTGAAACCCTGCAACAGGCAAAAGATAGAGGGGGAAAAGCAGTCCCTAACTCAAGACTATACTTCATGGCAGCACAACTTCAACATTGGTGTGGCTGGGAGAAGTGAGATAATCAAGACCCCATACAGAACATAGTAATGACTCAATTTAAACCATTACAGCGAATAGCGTCCCATAAATTCTATGAGAAGAGAACATTTTCAACCTTTTATTTAACTCATAGGTTATGGGAAACAATACGTACCATTATGCACCACAAGGGCTATACAAAACAAATGCCAATATGGGGCAATTATTGCTTATCTGAGTTGAATAAATAACCAAAATTCTTAGAATGGAAAATGGCTGCATTAACTCTTCTCTATCAGTTTTTTGAAAGGGATAATTTATTACCCTTCAGTACATTGAAAGATCATTTCCAATTATCAAATGGTAATTTTTATCAGAATCTTCAAATTTGTCATACCAAGCTCTAACGTTCCAACTACAATACAATCCATCGGAGATTTTACTGAAAGCAACCTCAGTACGGCCCATGCAACGAGGACTAATATGGGATCTCTACCATATTCTATTAAATACAGAGAAGGCAGATGGTCAGGCCAAGAGTTTCATTCATTGGCAAAAAGATCTGATGGATCTTAGTGAAGAAGAATGGATAGGAGCTATGGAGATCCTACCTGAGGTATCTATCTCACTGTCTCAGCAATTGACCCAGCTCTTTATTCTACACAGAACTGACTATACCCCACAAAAATGATATGCTTGGGAAAATACACATCGCCCTTATGTCCGCAATGTTCTGTATCCAGTGGCCCTCCTAATTCATATGCTTTGGCGCTGTCCCAAGCTACGTAGATATTGGGAGAAAGTGTTCCTGACTTTGAACACAATATCTCGGACAGAAATAACAAATACGCTGGTTCGAATCCCGACCACGACACTACCTGCCTGGAGTTTGCATGTTCTCCCTGTGCCTGCGTGGGTTTCCTCCGGGTACTCCAGTTTCCTCCCACACTCCAAAGACATGCTGGTAGGTTAATTGGACCCTGTCTAAATTGTCCCTAGTATGTATGAATGTGTGTTAGGGACCTTAGATTGTAAGCTCCTTGAGGGTAGGGACTGATGTGAATGTACAATGTATATGTAAAGCACTGCGTAAATTGACGGCGCTATATAAGTACCTCAAATAAATAAATACCGCTAAATTAGCACTATTGGGAATAATTCCAGATGGAGTTATACCTGTAGAAATGTATACAATGTGGACTAGATCTATCTATCTAGCTCGCAAACTTATCTTACAAAAGTGGATTGCCAATACCCCACCAACCCATAAACAATGGGGTAACAAAATAAATTATATATTAAGAAAAGAAAGACTAGCATATAAACATAGAGGAGTCCCTCAAAAATTTAATAAAATATGGTACTTTTGGTTTGACTCGAGTAACTTACTGTACGATGGTTCATGTGGAGGGGTTGGTGAGGGGGAGAGGGGGGGGATGTGGGTGAGGAGATCGATCTGTAACAAATTAAGAAGATGAGAATTGTACATTATGAATCAAATTGGAAATCAATGTAGAGGTGTATGTCTGTTGTTAGTTTGTCTTGGCAGATTTTCTTTATTTATTTTATTTATATATTTTTTTCTTCTCTTTTTTCTTTTTGTTGTTTGTTTCTTTTCTTGTATATATGTATCTATAGAAATGAAATAAAATGAAGGTAATCCTTTATGTTTATTGATTTCTTTTTTAAATGTTTGTATGGAATAAGCATGATAAAAAAAAAAGAAAAAACTATTTGATTAAAAAAAAAAAAAATGATGCAGTGCCGTATCGCAGAAAATGGCAAGGTCATTAAGGGGGAAAATCCTTCTGGTCCTTAAGTGGTTAGTGCATTTCCACTTTTGCAGACAAAATGGGATAATACCTATTTTATGTTACATGTTTTCACTCACATGTCAACTTAACTTAAAATGAAATAAAAATGCTGCCTAAAAAAAAAAAAAAAAAAAAACTCCACTTCTATCCTAAGAGGCACCTTGGTGGTCAATAAAAAAGCTACCATGTGAATGGTCATACTAATGCTCAAATCAAATCATAGCAAACTGAAGACCTGTTAATTGCTGAATTATTTATCACTGAACATGAAGACTTGTGATTATTTTCCAGCATTGCCTGCAATGTGAGTTTTGTTTTACTAGTTGTTACTGAATTCAAATTTAATTAGAATTTGTTAGTGAGTGGTAATTACAATGATACTGCTGCCCAGTTTACTGGCCTTTGCTGCATCTAGCCCCAAGTGTGCAAAAATAATGTAATTAATCTTCAATTCTCATTATGTCTAAGAATTTTACAAAAATTAGAACCCATGTCGAAACATCAAATGTTCCATCACAGTTAGACACAGATCTATATACTTACTGGTGATTGTTTTAGTTCAAAGGATTTCGATTTTATTTGAATTAGCTTTTTCTAGAGAGTGAAATTTCAGTCACTGGGCAATGTATTGAAATGAATTAATATTTTGATAATATTATACGTTAATAATCTGCTTAGTGAAAGGAAACTAGGAAAAATCATATCCCTTTCATTTACTCTGCATGGTACTTAGGTTAGTATAATGATCTGCTAGCTCTCGGTCAAAGCATGATTGTCTAGGTTCATATATTATAAAATTTAATGGTTATGTATTAGAAAATACTGCCTCACAGCAAGGTGGAGTTGTCAGTGTAATGATAGTATTTTGTGGCCAATTATCATCTGATAGATTTCAACATAAATAATTTTGTGCATAAAAATGTAAAATGTAACTTACAAGGTCATTTTTAAACTTGTATTTTAGACTGAACATAGTTTGGAAAACTAGTCAAATAATACAGTATGTTAAAACGTTAGGATTTGTGACTTACACTTTTTGAGTCACCTAAATGCCCACATGAACATCTGTCTAATCTGAAAAGGATAACGCAATTCAGGAATCGAAGCAGTTATAATGCATTAGTTACATGATTCTCCACAGATTGGATAAATCTACGTGTGAATAGTCAAATGACCTGCCAGGAGTGTAGATTAAAATTGCTCATTACTAGTTATACATTTTATTTTAAAGTTACCTGTCTTTTTCCCCACACAAAGCAACAGGTTCACTTAGGCCCCTTTTACACAGGGCACGTCCGTTTTTACGGACTCCGTTTGCTCATGGGGGCTCTCCTCTATGGGAGATTGGATGAAAACAGATCCACCTGTCCGTTTTCATCCGATTCCATCCGATCCGCCAGATGGAAGGAAAATAGAGTCTCCATCCATCTGGATTTGGCGGACCATATCGGATCGGATAGTGGCAGATGTCGGCGGACATGTCACAGTTGACATCCGTCGCTCCATAGAGTTGAATGGAGCGTCCGATCAGGTCCGCCTGAAAAACGGACAGGCGGACCTAATCGGACAGCATGTGTGAAAGGGGCCTATGCTTCACAAACTAACTTTCCCTTCCCCCTCCTGCTGCTTTGTTGCACTCTGTTGGTAATTTTACTTATTCAGTTAGACCTTTTCTTGTAAACTGCAACGTAACAATGTGGGGAGTTTTCCTACCTAGCTTTAAATGCTTTCATAGGATGACATGGCATGGCACATGGAAGCAGAAAGTTACTACAAACTGTAGTATGTTTTACTAAATACCTTGCTTATAGTTTTCACAGGACTGACAATCATATGAAACACCACATTCCCCCAATGTATTTTTTATTTTTATTTTTTTTATTTTGCAGCTCAGTTTGCAACAAGTAGTACATTTTTGAGGAAACACAAAGACCTGTTTTAGCCAAAATATCTTAGGCTTAGTATAACAAGAGGGCAAAGTTGGATATGTCTGTTGGACACAAGTAAAAAATAGTAGTCCCTCCATAGGGCAACTAGGTATTACCTTGTGTACCAACTATGGAAAATGTGTAAATGGGATCATAAAATTGTACATTCATCAAAAAAAGATGTTTCTTTATATATATAATATACTTACTATATGGTAAGAAGATAGATAATACAGCTAAAAACAGATACAACAGGGGGTTGCTGAGGAATCATATAGTCCCATCAAATCATATATTTGGTATAAGGTAAATCTATAAGAGATTGTAACACAATCAGCCAGACAATTGCAAAATTTCTAAAGGAAAAAATGGCATTTAAAACTGCTTGCGGCTGTAATGTATTGTTGGATCCCTGCAATATAGATAAAAATCATTGAAATAAATGGCATGGGACCCCCCCAGTCCATTACCGGGCCCTTTGGGTCTGGTATGAATATCAAGGGGAACCCTGTGCCAAAAATACAAAAAAAAATGTGTGGATGTCCCCCCCAAAATCCATACCAGGCTCTTCAGGTCTGGTATGGATATTAAGGGGAACCCTGCACCAAAATTTTAAAAAATGGCATGGGATCCCCCAGGCACTATATACTCTGAACAGCAGTATATATACTATATGGCCTGCCCTATATACTCTGCAGAGAAATTGGGCCTTAGGTGTTGGTGGTGCCAGAACATTGTAACCCCTCACAATTACTCTTGTTGGGTGCAGGGACTGGCCCTGCTGTGAAATATTATATCAAAAATTTTAATTACATGGCCCTGTTAAATAGGGGCAGAAAAATTGGGCCTTTGGTTTTGGTGGCATCAGAACACTGTAACCCCTCACAGTTACTCTTGTTGGGCGCAGGAACGGGCCCTGCTTAAAGTGGATGTAAACCCAATTTTTTTTTTTTTTTGATGTCATAATGTAGAGTATAAGATTTCCTATCATTTGAGCCCAGTCTTGCCACAAAGAGTTAATCCAGCTCTGAGCAATCCTCTTTTATTGTTCAGTGAGATAAAACTTGACAAACAGAGAAAAACTTTGTCAAATTCTCCCCCTTGCTGTGAGTGACAGGTGATTTACATATCTCATGCACTAGCCTAAGACATGCATTATTTTTTAATTCCCACCCCCACTCCTTTCTTCAGAAGCTCTGCAAGGATTGGCTGTTCCACACCTCAGCATGATTTGGCATGCTGAAGTCATGTGGTTACTTTCCTGTCTTTTCACTGGTTGTTAGAGATCATAGCAGAAGTTCAGTGTAAGAAATACACATGAGAAAATGCATATTGACAAGGGGAGTGTAGAGGTGGGCGGGGAGTCTACTGACATCACGACTCCACCCACCAGACATTTGACAGGTAAAGATACATGCAGGAGGCATGTATATCCTTATAGATAACCCCTATGGCAGTAGTTTAGAAAGGATGACATTGGGTTTACATCCACTTTAACTATTATTTCCAAAATTGGAATGACATGCCCCTGTTAAACAGGGGCAGACAAATTGGGCCTTTGGTTTTGGTGGCGTCAGAACACTGTAACCCCTCACAGTTACTCTTGCTGGGCACAGGAATGGGCAGTGCTTAACTATTATTTCAAAAATTGGAATTACATGCCCCTGTTAAACAGGGGCAGAAAAATTGGGCCTTTGGTTTTGGTGGCGCCAGAACACTGTAAGCCCTCACAGTTACTCTTGTTAGGTGCAGGAATGGGCCCTGCTGTGAAATATTATATCAAAAATTATAATTACATGCCCCTGTTCCTAGCTGCCAGTTACCCAGTGTGCAATGAAGGAAAGGTAACGTCCCTGCCCATGCCTGCTGGACCATAAGTCAGCAGTAATACGAACCTTACTGTTGACCACCCTGTCCAACGATACTCATATTGTGCAATTTTTGCCTGCTAAAATCAATTGGTTGTGTACTGCTAGCAGATTGGCTGCAAGTACTTGGGACACCTATACCTTAATTCCTCTCAGTGCAGGTTTTTGAGAGGACTGGAGGTATAGTAGGGTAGGAGATCCCAGATGAGGAGCAAGGAGAAGTCTGCCTTTTTCTTTGATGTGGGTCTTTCAAGTGCTGTTGCCAGCGGACTGCATGGCAGGTCTTCATATGTATTGTCAAGCACTTGGTTGGATAATATTGGCTGCTAGACGAATATTCTCGGTGATCTGTCTAGATGGTATGAAGCCTGTTTGATCGGGGAGATAAGTGATGTAATAACCGAGGCCAAACGGTCTGCTAAGAGATGTCCAAAAATCTTAAGGTCATTGTTAATGACTCAGATGGGGCGGAAGTTTTTGGGGAGGGTGTGGTCCCTTCCTGGTTTTGGGATTACGAAGATATTTCTTCGGGGAAGTGTTTGCCTTTCAAAATTTGGTTAAAAAGTTTTGTCATTTTGGGAATCAGGGTTCTGGCAAATTTTTTATAGTATGAGGCCGAGAACCCGTCGGGGCCTGGGGTTTTGGAGGGTGCCAAAGAGGAGACAATGAAGATAATTTCCTCATCAGTAAGGGTCTGTAATTGCAACTCTGTGAGCTGGGGAAGTGCAAGGGCATCCAGCCAGGTCTGGGAGGCGGGGCGGAAGCTTGGGATCTGACAGTATTTCTTGGTGGTAAAAGGAGAAAATGTTAAGGACATCGTTGGGGTGGGTTGAGAGGTTACCTTCCCTATTGTGCAGTTTATAGGAGTGTATTGGTTGAGTAGTTTGTTTCAATTTTCTTGCAAACATGGTGGAGGCTGAATTGCTGTGGAGGAGGAAGCAGGTCTTCGCCCAACGAAGGGATTTTTCAGTGTGTTCTGAATGTAGGGTTTCTAAGGTGCTCCTCTTTTCATTAATCTGGAGTATTAAATCTTTAGATGGGGATTGACCGTGTCTGTGGTATAGTCTTTCAAGGTCTAAGGTGAGCGTGCAAATTTTATGAAGTTTTTGGCGTTTTCTGGTGGTTGCAATTTCTATAAAATGGCCCCTCATTATAGCCTTATGGGCTGCCCAGAGAGATGTAGGGGAAATCTCTTCAGTGTCGTCATGTCTAAAATATTCAGTGAGGTGCTCAGATAGTTGGTTTAGTATGGCAGGATCTGTGAGTAAGGAATCATTGAGGCGCCATGCCCTGGTGGTATTGGGGAGGCCTATACATGTGAGGTCACAGGAGACCATATGATGGTCTGACCACGGGCATATGTGAATATTGGCAGCAGTGGAATTTGCGGCTAAGATAGGAGAACAGAAGATGTAGTCTAGGTGAGAAAAACTGTCATGTGGGTGGGAGTAAAAGGTTCTATCCTCGAAAGCCCACATTGTGCGCCCTCCAAGCATCTATTAGCTGGAGAGATTTGAGGGCGTGATGAAGGGATTTAGGGAAAGCGCTGGAGGCAGACCCTGTGCGACTTCTGTCCATTTTAGAATGGACCACTAGGTTAAAATCGCCACCTATCAGGAGATGCGGAGAGTGGTATTTTTCAAGCACCTGGAAAAAGTTTTTAAAAAATGAAGCCTGGGACATATTTGGAGCATACATTGAGGCCAGAGTAATCACTGTCTTGAATTGAGCTCTTAACAATCACAAAACGGCTATCTGGGTCTTTGTACGTTTGTTGAACAGTAACAGAGTTTTTAATTAGGATTGCTACTCCTCTGGACTTGGACTCATAGATAGTGAAGTACGACTGTTTATAGGATTTGTCTAGGAAAGATGGGTGGTTATGGATGGAGAAATGCGTCTCCTGTAGCAGGAGGATGTCTGCGCATAGAGCTTTGTATGATCTGAATGCTTTTCTCCATTTTTGGGGAGAGTTGAATCCCTTGATGTTATGGGAGATCACTATAAGACCCATGGGAAAGTAAATTTGGGCAGTTGGATGTTATTAGAGAGTCCAAGTCGAGAAGGGTATCCCCACAACAACCCATCATACACAAGAGCAAGCATAATGTGTGTATGAAAAATAATAAAACGAACAGCTCCATCTAGCGGATCTATCTGGTATATCAGTTAGCAATGCAATACAATTGTGGTGAAAAGCAAAAAAAACATAAAAAAATAAGGAAAAGAAAAAACATTTTTTAGAAAACGGAAAGTCAGTGAACAAGAAAACTAAGCCAAAAAATGACAGTGAACTGTCCAGTGGGGTCAGGGAAAATGTCCTCCCACTGACCAAAAGGACAAAGTCTTTGCGCACCCTGGGGCCCAATACTGTAAAGCTGGAAAACAGTCAAGAAAAAGAGAACAGTGAACCATTATGTCCAAGTACCTGCTGGGAGCCCACTGAACTGGAAACTCCTGAGCAGACCTGGGACCAACAGGTACTAACTGGATTAGAGTAGGGGGACAATCAAGTGGACGTGACCGGAATCCAGCATGGAGCAAGGAGACATCAGTTGTCGCGAAGCATGTCGGGAGTGATCTGCAGGCTGCACCCTTGAACTGAAATGGAAAAAAGGTTAAACTTGGGGGGAAGAGGGAGGATAGTCTTAAGGTAGGTTTCGACGATCCCGTATAGGTGGTGGGGTGGCCCATATGGCTGATGAGCAAGGAGTAGAAGGCATCCTGGGGAGCACCGTTGCACCAAGGAGGCCCAACCTCACCAAAAGTTCCTTGCCCTCTTGGACTGTGGTGACGGAGTAGGTCGTGCTATTGTGGGGGACCTGAAGTTTAAACGGGAATCCCCAATGGTAGCGTATATTAGACGACTGGAGAACAGAAGTAACTTCCTTAATTTTCCTGCGTTTGTCCAGGGTAATAGGGGAGATGTCCATCCAGACGCATATTGGGGGTGTTTCGTGAAGCTGGGAGACATTCCTCTTTAATCAAGAAGTCCTTAAGGCAGAGCACGATATCCCTCGGGGGGGGGGGGGTTTAGGTGGAAGTTTAGGGCGCAGGGCATTGTGGATCCTATCGCAGGAGAAAGCATGGAGGGGGGGAGTCCGGGAGGAGGGACTGGAACAGCTTCTGTACTGCCGGAAGCAGGTCGGTCACAGTCTCTGGGACCCTGCACACCCTGAGATTGTTCCATCTGTTCCTATTGTCCAGGTCCTTAATATGGGCTTGGTGTTGTAGGACAGTCTCAGAGAGTGATGCGTGGTCTTTTCTGAGGTCAGAACAGACTTAGGCAAGCTCATTAAGCTTAGTTTTTTAGTAAATCAGTCCTGCTACCTAAAGCTGCAATCTCCGGGGACAGGGTGTTTGTGGATTTATGCAGTTCTGATTGGAACTTATGAGCAATTTTGTCATATATGGCTGACAGGCTCTCATCTAAGTCAGCCTTGGTGAGTTGTAATGAATACTCACAATCTCCCAGGGAATGTGCTGGTGAGGAGTCTGCAGCCAGGGAGCGTGCCTATGTCTGCTGCTGCTGGGCACCATCTTGAACCATCTTGCTCTGCTCCCTCATCTGAAGCAGGTACATGGTAAGGGTCTTTTGGGCCATTTTACTGCGGTTATTTCAGGGTCCCAGCATGTGCTGAGAGTTCCACCGGGGGGGTGCAGGTAGAAGTGGGGGGAAAACAGTGTTAGAGTAGCCCCAGGGAAGTGCCGTTGTCTCTGTTTCTCACGGAGCTCTCATCCGCCGCTGCCTTCCTGCTTTGCGCCGTGCATGCACCCTGTGTTTACTCTTTTTAAATCATAATGCCAACAGGAACTACCCAAATTACCCTGATCAAAAGTTTTCATACCCCAGTTTTTAATATTGTGTATTGCCATCTTTAACATCAATGACAGCTTGAAGTCTTTTGTGGATGAGGCTCTTTATCTTCTCGGATTATAAAGATGCCCATTCCTCTTGGCAAAAAGCCTCCAGTTCCTGTAAATTCTTGGGCTGTCTTGCATGAACTGCACCTTTTAGACACCTCCCCAGAGTAGCTCAATGATATTGAGGTCAGGAGACTGAGATGGCCACTCCAGAACCTTCACTTCATTCTGCTGTAGCCAATGACAGGTCGACTTGGCCTTGTGTTTTGGATCATTGACATGTTGGAATGACCTAGTACATTCCATGCGCAGCTTCCTGGCTGATGACTGCAAATGTTCCCCCAGTATTTTATTTTTTTGCTTGTAGTTATTTTATTATTTCACCTTTTAATTTCAAAACTTCTTTATTGGTATTTTCATTGAAATGAACACGTAATACATTTGTCAGATGTTCCAATTGGAGCAAGTTAAATCAGAAACAAGGAAAGTTAAATCCACAGAGTTATAATCAAACTTATAAAATGTAGATTAAATAGTGGCAAAATATGCAAACATTATTGACTCCATACAGGGGGGAGGAAAGGGTGGGGCACCAGCTAGGTAAGCAGTTGTGCTGTATATAAGTAGGGGGGAGGAGTAAAAGAGAAGTAGAAGAGAAGAGGGGGGATATGGATACAGGAAGAATTTGTGGCATAAGGAGAGCTTCAGGGAATGCCACAGGGAAGTCCCGTCAAGTCCCCGTGCGTCAGAGGGGGACGGGGTCACCGGGTGGCCCCACCCCCCGTTATTTAAGAACCGTCAGAAAAGGAGAAGCGTCACACAGTGGGAGCCTCCCTCCATGCCATCATGGATGCGGAGCGGCCCGAAAAGAAATTGAAGAGAAGAAGATGAGGAGAAGAAGATGAAGAGAGAAGCATCACACAGCGGGAGCCTCCCTCCATGCCATCATGAATGCGGAGCGGCCCGAGGAAAATAAGGGAAGAAGACACCAACGCCGCGATGATGCCGGACGAGAACACCGGAGGAAGAACCAGAAGAACCAGAAAATGGAGGAAGAAACTAAAGGAAGATAGAAGAAAAAAGAAAGAAGAAGCATTTAAAAAAAGGAATTGTCAAAAACTGTCTTTTGCTTAATTGTCCAATGAAATTACCCCCCCGCCAGTGCTTAGTGACCCTTTCAAAGCCCCAGAATTTCAAACCCTTCGGATTCTGTTGATGAAAGGCCTTGAAATGTCTGGACACATTGTGGGTCTTAAGGCCTTTCTTAATATTGTTGACATGTTCAGCCAATCTAACATGTAGAGGTCTTGAAGTTCTGCCAACATACTGGAGCCCGCAACTGCACTCCAGCATGTAGACAACTCCAACCGTATCGCACGTGATTAGTTGTCTGATTTCATACTCTTGGTTAGTGGCTGAGGCCAAAAATTTTTTTCGTTTTTTGATGTTCCCTTTGGCGTGCTTGCAGGGAACACACCTACCACAAGCATAAAAACCTCCCAAAAAAGAAAAAAGTTTATCTGACGTGGGGACTGGCGGGTTCAGAACTCCAGGAGCTAGACGGTCCCTTAATGTAGGGGCTTTCTTATAAATAAATTGGGGCCTGTCAGGAAGTACAGGACCCAAAACTTTATCCTGCTTTAATATTGCCCATTTTTTTTGGATAATTCTCTCAAACTTACGGTATTGGATATTGTAATCCAACACCATTTTGAAATTGTGATTGTCACTAGTAGGAACCTTAGAAGAACCAGCAATAAGTTCTTTTCTATCTAGTGACATGACTCTAGACACCTCTTCATCAAGGATGGACCTATTATAACCCTTTTGCTCAAACCTGGAGGAGAGGACTTGAGATTGATTCACGAAATCATCTAAGGTGGTACAATTACGGTGCAACCTAATGTATTGACCCCTGGGGATGTTGCACAGCCAAGAGCTGTGATGACAACCCCCCAGGGGAATATAAGAGTTGCGATCTGTTGGTTTAAAGTAATTGGTGGGAATAAACTGGTCATGCTTAATACTGATGGATAGGTCTAAAAACACAACTTTTTCGGAACTAATGGTCCATGTTAGAGATATGTTCTTTGTATTATTATTAAGTGATTCAATGAAATCATTCAATCTGGATCTTTCACCATTCCAAATAAGGATAAGATCATCAATGAATCTCCTGTAGCATACTAACTCAGGGGGGCGATGGAGGAATACTGCCTCATCCTCCCAGTGGGCCATGAAAATATTAGCCACACTGGGAGCGAAGCGAGCCCCCATAGCTACACCCCTGGTCTGTAAATAAAATTCTCTATTGTACCAAAAATAGTTCCTTGTGAGACAAAAATCTAGACAACTTAAAAGAAACTCCTGATGCCCACCAAATAGAGAAGATGAGGCCAGAGCCCATTCTACTGAGGACATAGCATCCTAATGGCCAATAATGTTGTACAGGAAACTTACATCTGCCGTAACTAAAAAAGTAGAAGGGGAACATTTCAAAGTGTCTAGAATTTGGATGATGTGTTTGGTATCCTTCAAAAATGCTGGGGTTTGCATAACTAGAGGCTGTAAAAAGAAATCAATGTATTGTCCTAAACGTGCAGAAACAGAATCGATCCCATTAACAATGGGTCGCCCTGGAGGTCTAACAGCATCTTTGTGCATTTTAGGTAAAAAATAAATAACAGGTGTTCTGCAAAATAAAGGATCCAAATATAAAGCTTCCTTCTTATTAAGGATTAGGGATGAGCCGAACACCCCCCTGTTCGGTTCGCACCAGAACATGCGAACAGGAAAAAAGTTCGTTCGAACATGCGAACACCGTTAAAGTCTATGGGACACGAACATGAATAATCAAAAGTGCTAATTTTAAAGGCTTATATGAAAGTTATTGTCATAAAAAGTGTTTGGGGACATGGGTCCTGCCCCAGGGGACATGGATCAATGCAAAAAAAAGTTTTAAAAACGGCCGTTTTTTCAGGAGCAGTGATTTTAATAATGCTTAAAGTCAAACAATAAAAGTGTAATATCCCTTTAAATTTCGTACCTGGGGGGTGTCTATAGTATGCCTGTAAAGGGGCGCATGTTTCCTGTGTTTAGAACAGTCTGACAGCAAAATGACATTTTGAAGGAAAAAACTCATTTAAAACTACTCACGGCTATTGCATTGCCGACAATACACATAGAAGTTCATTGATAAAAACGGCATGGGAATTCCCCAAAGGGGAACCCCGAACCAAAATTTAAAAAAAAAAATGACGTGGGAGTCCTCCTAAATTCCATACCAGGCCCTTCAGGTCTGGTATGGATATTAAGGGGAACCCCGGCCAAAATTAAAAAAAAAAAATGACGTGGGGTTCCCCCTAAAATCCATACCAGACCCTTCAGGTCTGGTATGGATTTTAAGGGGAACCCCGCGCCAAAAAAAAAAAAAAAAAACGGCGTGGGGTCCCCCCAAAAATCCATACCAGACCCTTATCCGAGCACGCAACCTGGCAGGCCGCAGGAAAAGAGGGGGGGACGAGAGTGCGGCCCCCCCTCCCTCCTGAACCGTACCAGGCCACATGCCCTCAACATTGGGAGGGTGCTTTGGGGTAGCCCCCCAAAACACCTTGTCCCCATGTTGATGAGGACAAGGGCCTCATCCCCACAACCCTGGCCGGTGGTTGTGGGGGTCTGCGGGCGGGGGGCTTATCGGAATCTGGAAGCCCCCTTTAACAAGGTGACCCCCAGATCCCAGCCCCCCCCCTGTGTGAAATGGTAAGGGGGTACATAAGTACCCCTACCATTTCACGAAGAAAGTGTCAAAAATGTTAAAAATGACAAGAGACAGTTTTTGACAATTCCTTTATTTAAATGCTTCTTCTTTCTTCTATCTTCCTTCATCTTCTGGTTCTTCTGGTTCTTCTGGCTCTTCTGGTTCTTCCTCCGGCGTTCTCGTCCAGCATCTCCTCCGCGGCGTCTTCTGTCTTCTTCTCCTCGGGCCGCTCCGCACCCATGGCATGGGGGGGAGGCTCCCGCTCTTCTCTTCTTCTTTTCTTCTCTTCTTCTCTTCTTCTTTTCTTCTTTTCTTCTCCGGGCCGCTCCGCAATCCATGCTGGCATGGAGGGAGGCTCCCGCTGTGTGACGGCGCTCCTCGTCTGACAGTTCTTAAATAACGGGGGGGCGGGGCCACCCGGTGACCCCGCCCCCCTCTGACGCACGGTGACTTGACGGGACTTCCCTGTGGCATTCCCCGTGACGTCACAGGGAAGTCCCGTCAAGTCACCGTGCGTCAGAGGGGGGCGGGGTCATCGGGTGGCCCCGCCCCCCCGTTATTTAAGAACTGTCAGACGAGGAGCGCCGTCACACAGCGGGAGCCTCCCTCCATGCCAGCATGGATTGCGGAGCGGCCCGGAGAAGAAAAGAAGAAAAGAAGAAGAAAAGAAGAGAAGAAAAGAAGAAGAGAAGAGCGGGAGCCTCCCCCCCATGCCATGGGTGCGGAGCGGCCCGAGGAGAAGAAGATAGAAGACGCCGTGGAGGAGATGCTGGACGAGAACGCCGGAGGAAGAACCAGAAGAGCCAGAAGAACCAGAAGAACCAGAAGATGAAGGAAGAAAGAAGAAGCATTTAAATAAAGGAATTGTCAAAAACTGTCTCTTGTCATTTTTAACATTTTTGACACTTTTTTCGTGAAATGGTAGGGGTACTTATGTACCCCCTTACCATTTCACACAGGGGGGGGGCCGGGATCTGGGGGTCACCTTGTTAAAGGGGGCTTCCAGATTCCGATAAGCCCTCCGCCCGCAGACCCCCACAACCACCGGCCAGGGTTGTGGGGATGAGGCCCTTGTCCTCATCAACATGGGGACAAGGTGTTTTGGGGGGCTATCCCAAAGCACCCTCCCAATGTTGAGGGCATGTGGCCTGGTACGGTTCAGGAGGGAGGGGGGGCCGCACTCTCGTCCCCCCCTCTTTTCCTGCGGCCTGCCAGGTTGCGTGCTCAGATAAGGGTCTGGTATGGATTTTTGGGGGGACCCCACGCCGTTTTTTTTTTTTTTTTTGGCGCGGGGTTCCCCTTAAAATCCATACCAGACCTGAAGGGTCTGGTATGGAATTTAGGGGGAACCCCACGTCATTTTTTTTTTTTAATTTTGGCCGGGGTTCCCCTTAATATCCATACCAGACCTGAAGGGCCTGGTATGGAATTTAGGGGGACTCCCACGTCATTTTTTTTTTTTAATTTTGGTTCGGGGTTCCCCTTTGGGGAATTCCCATGCCGTTTTTATCAATGAACTTCTATGTGTATTGTCGGCAATGCAATAGCCGTGAGTAGTTTTAAATGAGTTTTTTCCTTCAAAATGTCATTTTGCTGTCAGACTGTTCTAAACACAGGAAACATGCGCCCCTTTACAGACACACTATAGACACCCCCCAGGTACGAAATTTAAAGGGATATTACACTTTTATTAATTGACTTTAAGCATTATTAAAATCACTGCTCCTGAAAAAACGGCCGTTTTTAAAACTTTTTTTTGCATTGATCCATGTCCCCTGGGGCAGGACCCAGGTCCCCAAACACTTTTTATGACAATAACTTGCATATTAGCCTTTAAAATTAGCACTTTTGATTTCTCCCATAGACTTTTAAAGGGTGTTCCGCGGCATTCGAATTTGCCGCGAACACCCCAAATTGTTCGCTGTTCGGTGAACTTGCGAACAGCCAATGTTCGAGTCGAACATGAGTTCGACTCGAACTCGAAGCTCATCCCTATTAAGGATCCTTCGATCCTTACCATCCTCAATAATGTTATGCAATTCATCCTTAAAGGTAAGCATAGGGTCCTTATTCAGGACTTGATAAGTATCCTGGTCCGATAATAAGCGACACATTTCTTTTTGGTAGTATTCTTTACTAAGAATGAAGAACCCACCTCCCTTATCTGCAGGGCAGATGACGATATCCTTAGGTCCATCAGGGACTTAATGCCCCGCTTGATAAACAGTGGATCAGACACTCTATTAACCTGTAATCTTTCTAGGTCATTAGAAACCATATTTTTGAAAACTTCCAAATGTTTATTATCGGAGATCTGAGGATTAAAGGTAGACCTATTTCGTAGAGAAGAGTAATTCTGTGCCAAGGGTTTAACTCCCTGGGACGGGTGTGATAAAAAATATTTTTTCATATTAAGAGTTCTTACGTATTTTTGAATACTAACATAAGTATTGAATTTATTAAGATTTTTGATAGGGGCAAATTTAAGACCTCGGTCAAGAACTTTGATTTCATCTTCATTCAGAACTACATGACTAAGGTTATAAATTCCTTTACCTGCTACGGTCTGGACTTTTTGTACTCGCTTCCCCCCTCTCCTTCCTCTCTTTGTTTTCGCTTTCAGGGAGGACCGAGGTTTGGGGGTGTGTATGGTACAGGCTGTCTCCAAGGTTCCCCTTGAGCTATTTGGTATTGCGGGGGGGGTTCCTCTGTGCCCCCCTTTGGCCTAAAAAATCATTGTGTTCATATGGGGTATACTCGGTAAGTGGAGCATATCTATTTTGTGTAGAAATAGATCTATCATAAGATTGATAGGGATATCCCCTGTCAAAATTATCTCTTCTGTCATTTTGGGAAGAATGCCCATCTTGGTGAGAGGGAAGGTCATATTGATATGTCCCTCTAGGGTAGTTCATATCTCGAGTGTGAGCCTTAGGACCTCCTCCTCTCCCTTTCCCTCTCGTATTTTTCCCTCTTTTGTTATTAAATTTCCTATACCCATCATTATTAGGAGGGGCTTGGGATTCATTTGCGCGAGAGAAATCATATTCATAGACAGGGTTAACACGAGGAGCATTCAAATGCACAGCTCCAGTACGAGACTGAGTAGTCTGAATAGGCTGAGCAGTATCCTCTATGGTGGGGGTATTTTACCATTTAAAAATCACCCCACCATTAAAGTCATCAAAGTCCCCGATGAATTTTTTTTTCTTTTTTTTTTTTATTCTTAGATTCTAAATCCCATTTCGTGAGTTTATTTTTAAGTTCTCCTGATAATCTCAGAAACTCATCACTATCCTTTAAAGATTCAATATTATGGGTGATTTCATTGATTTGTGAGTCAAGAGCTGTCATTCTCTTTCTCTTGCGTATCAAAAGAAATTCCAGCAACTCGAAACCTCTTTTAACAAAGAAATCACTCCATTTAGACATAGATTGTACATCCGTAAGACCATCATTGGGGGGCAAATCCCACCTAAGACGTCTCGGAATAAGTCTAGCCGCTAAATATTGTTCAAAGGATGTGATGTCCCACCAAGTTTTAATCTTTTTCTCATAAATATGACCTAATTTTCTAAATGTTTGAGGTAGGTCATTATGAGGTTCAAACGTGGGATTCCTAGAGAATACTTCATTAATCTTGATTTCCCTTTTATCAAAATAGTTAAAAACTTCCATACCGCAGCTAGATTAATGATAGTTGTAAATACAGCAAAATAAAATATGAATAAATCAGCGCATATATGGAAAAACTACAAAGCAGCTGTACACCAGGGTCAAACAATCAAATCCCTTAGTTCAAATGTATAAAAGAAGGTGCAGTGCTAAAAAAATAAAATAAAATAAAGTTCCAGGGACAAGATACGGAGATGTCAATAGTAAAAAACATAAAGTCCTTCAGTATGACATGACATATAGTCTTATAATTCATAAATGAAAATAAAGGAGTAATGATGTCCAAGTTGTTCAGTGAGTTTCCACCACACGTGACACCATGCCAATAAAGTGATTGATGAGTGTGCCCAACACCGATACACTGAGTGGCCTCTCACCTGATGGCAGGGACCCTTTGGTTACAGAGGGTCAATAAGGCATTCCCATAAGGGTCAAACAACTCACTGAACAACTTGGACATCATTACTCCTTTATTTTCATTTATGAATTATAGGACTATATGTCATGTCATACTGATGGACTTTATGTTTTTTACTATTGACATCTCTGTATCTTGTCCCTGGAACTTTATTTTATTTTATTTTTTTAGCGCTGCACCTTCTTTTATACATTTGAACTAAGGGATTTGATTGTTTGACCCTGGTGTACAGCTGCTTTGTAGTTTTTGCATATACGCGCTGATTTATTCATATTTTATTTTATTGTACTTTTGTACCCCCTTACCATTTCACACAGGGGGGAGGGCCGGGATCTGGGGGTCCCCTTGTTAAAGGGGGCTTCCAGATTCTGATAAGCCCCCCGCCCGCAGACCCCCACAACCACTGGCCAGGGTTGTGGGGATGAGGCCCTTGTCCTCATCAACATGGGGACAAGGTGTTTTGGGGGGGCTACCCCAAAGCACCCTCCCAATGTTGAGGGCATGTGGCCTGGTACAGTTCAGGAGGGAGGTGCTCTCTCGACCCCCCTCTTTTCCTGTGGCCTGCCAGGTTGCGTGCTCGGATAAGGGTCTGGTATGGATTTTTAGGGGGACCCCATGCCATTTTTTAAAAAATTTTGGCGCGGGGTTCCCCTTAAAATCCATACCAGACCTGAAGGGTCTGGTATAGATTTTGAGGGGGACCCCATGCCATTTTTGTAAAAATTTTGGCCGGGGTTCCCCTTAATATCCATACCAGACTTGAAGGGCCTGGTATGGAATTTAGGGGACCCCACGTCATTTTTTTTTTTTATTTTGGTTCAGGGTTCCCCTGTGGGGAATTCCCATGCCGTTTTATTAAAATCAATGCTCCCGAAAAAACGGATGTTTTTAAAACTTTTTTTGCATTGATCCTTGTCCCCTGGGGCAGGACTCAGGTCCCCAAACACTTTTTATGACAATAACCTGCATATAAGCCTTTAAAATGAGCACTTTTGATTATTTATGTTCGTGTCCCATAGACTTTAACAGTGTTCACGTGTTCGAACACATTTTTTGCCTGTTCGCAAGTTCTGGTGTGAACCGAACAGGGGGGTGTTCGGCTCATCCCTACTGAGGATTATTGTGGTGGAGGGAAAGAGAATAGACAAGGGACTGTGACAGGCTATGTCTGCTCAGGCTCCTCCGTTTTGAGCCTGGATTTAGCAGGGCTGGAGGTGGTGGGTGAGTTGGGGAGAGAACACTCACCAGTTGTTTTAGGAGAGTGTGGGGATCCCTGTGGCTGTGTGAAGCTCTGACATGAGGAAGATGAGGAGAGCCACGCTGACATCTCACGGCCACCACCGGCACCATCTTGGCGACTTGCCAAGCCAGACGGGGTGAAGAAAGCAGTTAGCTTTATTGGATGTTTACTGTCCTTCCTCTGTTTGGACATGGCGGTACCGTGCTGTTGGAGTGTCTGGGCTATTCGGTGGGTGGGTAAAGTCTTCTCTGGAGACACTGTGAAGTTACTGAGGCTGGGTTTACTGCAAAGCTGTGGAGCCATCCGCTCAAGCCCTTAAGCCACGCCCCTTTCCAGTATTTTTTTATAATATACTGCATTCATCTTGCCGTCAATTTTTTTTCCGAAGTTTCCTGTGCCTTTGTAGCTCACACTTCCCCAAAACTTCAGTGATCCACCTCCGTGTTTCACAGTAGGAATGGTGTACCTTTCATTATAGGCCTGGTTGACTCTTCTACAAATGTAGCATTTATGGTTGTGGTCAAAAAGCTCAATTTTGGTCTTATTACTCCAAATGACTTTGTGGCGGAAGGTTTGAGGCTTGTCTCTGTGCTGTTTGGTGTATTGTAAGGGGGATACTTTGCGGCATTTGCATAGTAATGGCTTTCTTCTGGCGAATCGACCATGCAGCTCATCTTTCTTCAAGTACCTCCTTATTGTGCATCTTAAAACAGTCACACCACATGTTTCCAGAGAGTCCTGTATTTCACCTGAAGTTATTTGTGGGTTTTTCTTTGCATCCCGAACAATTTTCCTAGCAGTTGTGGCTGAAATGTTAGTTGGTCTACCTGACCGTGGTTTGGTTTCAACAGAACCCCTCATTTTCCACTTTTTCATTAGAGTTTGAACACTGTTGATTGGCATTCTCATTTCCTTGGATATCTTTTTTTAAATGTATCCCTTTCCTGTTTTATACAGTTCAACTACCTTTTCCTGCAGATTCTTTGACAATTGTTTTGCATTCCCCATGACTCAGAATCCAGAAACGTCAGAGCAGTACTGAATGAAAGGGGTCTGTCAGGAGTCCAGAAACTCATTGACCTTTTATACACACTCACTAATTACAAGCAAACAGATCACAGGTGAGGATGGTTAACTTTAATAGCCATTCAAACCCCTTTGTGTCAACTTGTGTGCATGTTATCAGGCCAAAATAACCAGGATATGTAAACTTTTGAGGCTCTGATGAAGAGGGTACTCCCTCGTAACGCCTAAGCCGTTTGTGATACCATCTGGTTCCTCCTTATACTTGGTCCAGGTTGCAGATGTCTAGAAGACACAGTTCTGAATTTTTAGAGCAATGTTAAGCCTTTTTTAAACGTTTGTTTGTGAGTATGACTCTTGTTTTTATGATTTAAATCCATTTTATCCTTGGTAATGTGCAAGGTCGATGCGTCCTCCCTTTTTTTTTATATGTTTCAGCTCCAAGGACACCCATTGTTCTGAGGAGGGCAGCAAGACCTTGACTTTCCATATTCTATCCAAAGGGTTGGCTACACCACTTACATATGGACTAAGCTCCTGAGCGCAGGAGATTGTTTTGTGTGGTTTTTGTATGTAAACTTTTGATCAGAGTCATTTGGGTAGTTTCTATTGTCATTATGATTTAAAAAGAGTAAACACAGTTGATTGATAATAAATGGCTTCAGCCAAACATTAACCATGAGTGAAAGAAACGTTTTTGTGTTATCATTCATATTCTCTGTAAAATGGCCAAGAAATCATAAATTCTGCCAGGTTATGTAAACTTATGAGCACAACTGTATATTTATATTTTAGCAACATCGTGTTTCCATCGCAATGCTGTTACATAACCGCACACTGGAACCTATGTTATGAAATTTCTTTTCTATTCCATGTAGTGCTGAAAGTTTGTTATAGCTGCATTTTTAAACTTATTGTCCTATTTAGTGTAAATTTTATCTATATGTTTTTTCTGTGTCTTTTCTACATTAAAGATATATTTTCTATATTTTGTTTCGTCGTGCCTAAAAAGTCCAAGCTAAATATGCCCTAACTCCCCTTTTAGACTTTAATTAGGACATGGCACTGTTTACCAAATTTGAATATCCACAGTACCACTCTGTGATGATATGCAATCTAATCAATTTTCAAGTCTTGCCACATATTCTGAACTTTGACTGGGCCATTCTAACACATGAATATGCTTTGATTTAAACCATTCAATTGTAACTCTGGCTGTATGTTTAGGGTCGTTGTCCTGCTGGAAGGTGAACCTCCGCCTCGGTCTCAAGTCTTTTGCAGACTCTAACAGGTTTTCTTCCCATCTATCTTCCCATCAACTCTGACCAGCTTCCCTGTCCCTGCTGAAGAAAAGCATCCCTACAACATAATGCTGCCACCACCATGTTTCATGGTGGGGTTGGTGTGTTTAGGGTGATGTGCAGTGTTAGTTTTCCACCACACAATGGGGTTGATTTACTAAAGGCAAATAAATGGTGCACTTTGCAAAGTTGCACTCTGCAAGAGCAGTTGTTCCAGAGCTTAGTAAATGAGGGGAATCTCTGCTGTCATTTTCATCCAAACATGTGCAAGCTAAAATGCTGTGTTTTTATTTTCCTTGCATGTGAGTGGGTATTCTTTGCAAAGTGAATCTTTACCTCATTTACTAAGATCTGGAGCAACTGCTCTTGCAGAGTGCAATTGCACTTTGCAAAGTGCACAGTCTATTTGCATTTAGTAAATCAATCCCATAGTGTTTTGCTTTTAGGCCAAAAAGTAAAATTTTGGTCTCATCTGATCAGAGCACCTTCTTCCACATGTTTGATGTGTCCCCCACGTGGCTTCTCGCAAACTGCAAATGGGAATTCTTATAGCTTTCTTTAAACAATGACTTTCTTCTTGCCACTCTTCCATAAAGGCCAGATTTGTGGAGTGCACGACTAATAGTTGTCCTGTGGACAGATTCTCCCACCTGAGCTGTGGATCTCTCCAGCTACTTTAGAGTTGCCATGGGCCTCTTGGCTGCTTCTCTGATTAATGCTCTCCTTGCCTGGCCTGTGAGTTTAGGTGGACGGCCATGTCTTGGTAGGTTTGCAGTTGTGCCATACTCTTTTCATTTTCGGATGATGGATTGAAGTTTTCCTTCAGATGTTCAAAGCTTAGGATTTTTGTTTATAAACTAACCCTTAAACTTCTCAACAACTTTACTCCTGACCTGTCTGGTGTGTTCCTTGGCCTTCATGATGCTATTTGTTCACTAAGATTTTCTAACAAACCTCTGAGGGCTTCACAGAACAGCTGCATTTATACTGAGATTCAATTACACACAGGCGGACTCTGTTTACTAATAAGGTGACTTTTGAAGGTAATTGGTTCCACTATATTTTAGTTAGGGGTATCAGAGTAAAGGGGGCTGAATACAAATGCACACCACACTTTTCAGATATTTATTTGTAAAAAAAAAATTGAAAACTATTTATCATTTTCCTTCCACTTCACAATTATTTGCCACTCTGGGTTGGTCTATCACATAAAATCCCAATAAAATACATTTACGTTTTTGATTGTAAAATGACTAAATGTGGAACATTTCTGATTAAAGGGCAGTGCAGATCTAGGTCAGAGTTTAGTATAGAATTACACCTGCTTTTTGACTGGCAAATGTCTGCCTGAATGCTTTGATTTTCATATGCTCGGTTCACATATACCGATGTGATCCGATTCCACTGCAAGAAAAAAGGATCCTGTACCTTTTTTTGTGCGTATGCAGTGCAATTTAAGCCATACAAATGAATGTCTCAGATTGCAGGTGCGATTTCTATGCAAATCACATGCTATGTGTCGCACCACATATATGTGAACTGTGTATGAAGGATGTTGGGTGGAAGGTTACATTTTAGCCTGTTTGTTTGGAACAAGATGGAAACAAAACAAATGGCATGGGGTCCCTCTAAAATCTATACCAGACCCTTATCCAGGCATGGGACCTCACTGTCTAGAAAAGGGAGAGGCAACCCCCCAAATCCTAAACCATACCAGGCCACAAGCCTTCAACATGGGGGGTATCCTTGTTGAAGACAAGGCACCATGTTGGAGACTAGGACCTCATGTGACGTTTTGTGGGGTGGGGGATTTATCAGAATCTGAACTCCCCTTTGAAATAAGGGGACCCCTAGATATCTGCCTAAATCCCTAGATTTAACAAGAATGAGCAACGGGTACATAGTACCCCTTATTACTCATTCTCACAAAAACTATAAATAGTAAATAAATACACAGACACCATGGAAAAAGTATTTTATTAAAAAATAAAAAGCACATACTGCCATGTTGATCCAACATCAATCATGCTGTCCACTGATGTAGATCCATCACCAATCTTGATGAAGATACCTTGACTATACCACACTGACCAGTGCCGGGACAAGGTCATCTAGAGCCCAGGGTGAACATATTTGTCAGCAAAATCTCTCCGCAAAAACACTGAGCACTAATCTGCATGCTTACCATTAAGCATAAATTCCCCCTCCTCCCACTACAAATCTGCCCCCTTTGCTGCAAACCCCCTTCTAAGCACAAATCTTTGCCTCCTCCATCCCTCAAATCCCCCTAGCTCAAATCCCCCTGCCAAAAAAAAAAGTACCCCTTTCAACACAAATCCTCTACTCCTTCTAGTACACTTCTTCTCCTCCACTTCAAATCCTCCCCTCCCAGCACAAATTTCCCTGAAATTCCCCCATGTAGCACAAATCTTTTTACCCCCTCCCAACACAAATCCCCCTAAATCACCACTCTTAGCACACCCCCCCCAATGTCCCCTCCTAGAACAATATTTATTCCCTGCAGCCCCCCAAATTTCTCCTTCCAACACAAATCTCCCCCCAAACTCCTTTTGGTGCCCCCCACCTCACATGATACCACAGTGCACAGGGCAGCCACCCCTCCTGCCCACCCCTTGTCTTGGCCCTCTCACTGAAAACTCTCTCCGGTCACAAATTACAGCATCCCAGCCAGCAGCGGAATGTAAACAAAAACTGACCAGGGATGCTGGCTGATATCATTAACTAAATATGGTCAAACTGTAAACAAGTTAGCAGGTGGACAGGCAGAATCTGTCTTTTTGTGGTGGTAGCAATATTGATTAAATAAATGACTTCTGGCTTTAGTAGCCAAAGGTTTGGGTGGGTGAAGTGGCCAAACCTAGTGTTTTGGTTTGAGCATTTGATAAACTGCGAACAGCTCGGGTTTGAGTCAAACTCACGGTCAACCTGAACCCAAAGCTCATCCATATAGATTAGCTCTTTTTCATGAATTCACAACTGTGTTATTTGTATTGTTTTACAGTATATCTGACTGGAATTCAGCTTTAAAACTAATAGGACCAAATAAGTACAGCAACTAATGACAGCTATCCAGTGTCTTAACCCAAATAAAAGTTGCAAAAGAAACCTTGGAGCATATTGCAGGCAGAAATATAACACTAAAACATCATAGAAAAGGATTTTAAAGGGTTTATTAATTCTGTTTTAAGAATATATTACTGATCACAAAATATTTGTTCCATACTAATAACAGTTTGATTTTCTGCAGACCAATATGAAGGTCTTTGTCTACACAATAAAGAATCGTAAATTTTATGGGAGGGTATTATGCACACCAATCAGTAGATTAAAAACAATATTTTATTTCACTAATTGCAAGTGATGCTTATTACAGCATTAGATCTAGAATCCTTTTGATCAAACCCACTGCATATGTAATAGGCAACTTTACTCGCCTTTCTGTTCTCCATCTGTCAGTCACTAGGGGATATGTGAACTATTCCATATGTCAAGCTTGTCAATCAACAAAAATTGTGGGAAATATCTGCTTACTGTACTGGATTTTATGCTAAGAAAATATTAAAGGAATAGTATGTTTTGGAAGTTATTTATAGGTACATTAGGGTATTTAGAACAAGCCAGATGTTTTTAATTTAAGGGAAACAATTGAGTAGAGAGTAAAATACTAATCATAGTACTTTAGCTACTTACTATAAAAAGATAATATACAAACATAATCTAGCCTCTGATAAACTTGAAAAAGGAAGATCCCTCTAGACACTAAGCAGTTAACAAAATACACTTTAAAATGTAATTGTTTCAATATAACATTGTTGTGTAACTGACATTAAAGAGCAAATAAACTGTAATTACATAAAGTGTAGCTTTCACATTTTCTTTATGTGTAGATCCCATAGTAGAAAACCTTTCTGTGCTTTTGTGTAGCCAAACATTTATTTAAACATTTTTGGCTATTTTATATACAACTTGAGTTACTGTATGAACAACACTGGGTGATAACCCAGCAAACCAAGTAAAAGGCAGTGAAATTTCTCTTTGAAGTGGAACTGAAAATTCCTAAACTGTCTGCACACCCTGTACACTGAGCTGTGAACACACAGTTTGGTAAAAAAACTTCACTACCAAGATAAATGAACTCCCATGCATGCACAGGAGTGATGTCATCTTGGCGTAGCCAATGAAAATGGCCGAGGATCAGAAGCCAGAAGTAGACCAGCTGAAGATGACAGCAGTCAGCGTGAAGCTTCGGGAAACCGCAACAGTGGAGTAAAGGTGAGTATAGTTTTGCTTTAATATACAGTATTTTGGATAAAGCTCTGCTTCAAAAAAAAACACACACCCCACACAGATGATGTCTTAGCCTTTTTGCTATCCTTAAAAGTATACACCCAACCTGGGCATTAATGGTCTGATCAAAAAACGATAATTTGCTCAAATGCTACAATGTGTAGCTCCACTGATGTCTGTGGAAGAGTCAACTGTTCAGGGTGATTTTATTATGCAATCATTGTACTAAATAGGGGTGCCTGTAAAAATGTCTGTCATGTCTTAGCAGCACATACAGCTTTTCACTGTTAATGTTGTGTTTATTACACATAAATACTGTAAATTACATTAGCCTCATAATTTATTTATTTTTTTATCTGTTTCCTTTTTATTGAAATCCATAAGAAAAATACATGTAGATACAGTTTGTGGTACATATGTAGACATTATAACAGCATTTCACTGCTTCACCCACTATTAAATCCATTTTATTCCCCTTTTTCTTTCCCTCCCCCTTCCCTTCTATTACTATCCCCTACTAACCCCCCCTCCCTGCTAACAATTACCCCCCCCCCCCCACTTAAATAAAAATTATTTGCACTGAATCATATTGTGCCTTAATTCCAGCCAGTATCTCGGGTAGGTTTACTCATTCTCTCCAAGTCCGACTGTAATATACTTTATTCCCCGTGCCACTAAAAACACTTTCTTATGTCTACAGAAAATTCGGAAAAAGATGGCGGGTGCACAGCCCTTGCAGCCAAGGCCTCCATATCTTAATAAACTTATTGTAGCTATTCTTTCTAGTATATATGGTCTTTTCTGTCCAGACCAGGGAATCCATTGTCCTGAGCCATTCCTCCGGAGTTGGGGGCGTCACCGAAAGCCAGGATTGCGCTATCAGTTTTCTGGACTGATATAAGCACCTTACTATGGCAGTAGTTGTATTAGTGTTCCCTATATTTTCCCCTACTAGGCCCAGAATACACGTCTTAGCCTCTAGATCTAGTTTAACTTTAAACCTGGATTCTACAGCTTTTACAACCTCAGGCCAGTATCTTGCTAATTTTGGACATCTCCACATCATGTGTATAAGATCTCCTGTCTCCAAACATCTGGGGCACTTGCCGTCTGGTCTTCGACCAAACCTATACAGCCTCGCGGGGGTATAATACGCTCTATGCAACAGGAAGAGATGCGAACCCTGCTGCGATGGAGAAACAGACACCAGCGGGCCAGATTCCAATATTCTTTTCCACTGGTCATCGGACAACTCCCCAACCTCCGCCTCCCACCTCTCCCTGGTGCCCGGAGTCGCTTGTAAGTTTATCAATCTATCCATTATTTGCATATATGTTTTTGCAATCAGTCCTTTAGCAGTTTTTGTTTTAACTATTTTATTAAGGAGTGGTGCCTTGCACCGTTCCAATGAGCGAGTCCTAAATTGGGTGTCTAGTGCGTGCCTAATCTGTAAGTAACTATAAAATGTATTATTTGGAATCCCGTATTCTGTTCTCAACTCGGTAAAGAATTTCAGACTGTTATCGTTGAACAACTGAGCTAACCTGTGTATACCATGGCGCTCCCATATGGTATTCTTTTCTATGGCTAATAATTCCCGCAGGGACTTATTGTACCATATAGGTGAGAACTCAGTGGTACCCTTATACCCAATATCACATTTCCTTTTAAATTTTGCAAGCAAGGGGACTAGATTATCTCGGATGTAATGATTAGGATCTTTAGATATTTCTATTCCCAGATATCTCATCTTGTCTGTTATATTTAACCGGGGCATACCGTCAGGGAGAATACCACTAGTTGAATCAAGCTGTAAAAGCTTTGACTTCTCCCAGTTGATTACTAGGCCCAAAAGCCTACCAAACCCCTCCACCAAATGCATCATTTTTTCTAAAGATGGCCCCGTATCCTCCAGAAAAAACAAGACATCATCAGCGTATAACGCAATCCTTTCCTCCCCATTTCTCCTTCTGAGTCCCTGTAATCCAGTCGAGTTCCTCACAACCTCAGCGAGTGGCTCCATTGCCAGTGCGAACAGCAGGGGTGATAACGGGCACCCCTGCCTCGTACCCCTCTCAAGTGGCAAACTTTCTGAATACTCATTATTAATTTTTAATCTAGCACTTAGATGGTTATACAGAATTTTTAGCCAATTGATGAATAGGGGGCCAAAACCAAATCTCTCCATTACCTCCCAGAGGTATCCCCATTCCAGGCTGTCAAACGCCTTGGCAATGTCCAAGGACATGACAGCTCTGGAACCCTTATTCCCTGCCAGGGCCTGGAAATTCAGATATGCCCTTCTAATATTTACACTGGTAGACCTGTTAGGGATAAACCCTGCTTGATCAGGATGTACCAGTTTTGCAATACATATGCTTAACCTGGTTGCCATTACTTTTGTCAAAATTTTAATGTCAGAACAAAGCAATGAAATCGGCCTATATGAGGACACGTCAAGCTGGTCCTTCCCCTCTTTTCGTATGAGTACAATATTAGTTTCTGACATCGAAACAGGCAATCTACCCTCTACGACCACCCAGTTCAGTGTCTTCAGAAGATTAGGGAGCAACACCTCCCCATAGTACTTATAGATCTCGACGGGCAACCCGTCTGGACCTGGGGATTTATGGCTAGGCATATCAGTCACTGCGTGTTTCAATTCCTCTAAGGTTATTGGGGATTCTAGATTAGTCTTGTCAGTTACAGAGAGGGTCGGCAATTCTACACCCTCTAGAAATCTGTCTAGTTCTCCCCTTTCTATATGTCGTTTTGATTTATAAAGTGTTCTATAAAAATCAAAAAATGTCTCCTTGATCATCAAAGGGTCAGATGAAATTTCCCCACCTGGGGTTTTAATCACAGAGATTGTTGAGGAAGGAGAATGAGTACTAGCTAATAAGGCTAGCATTCGCCCCACACTTTCCCCCTCTCCAAAACACCTCTGTCTCTGGAAGAGTCTCCAATTCTCTGCATTTCTAGTTATTACCGCCTTATACTCCTGCTGTTTCTTGGACCATAGCTCCTGTTTCCCTGGGCTAGGATCCAACACATATTGTCTCTCTAATTCCAAAACCTCCTTTCTAATATATTCTCCCTCCATCCTTGATTTCTTCTTTACCCTTGATATATTATTATTATTATTCAGGATTTATATAGCGCCAACAGTTTACGCAGCGCTTTACAATATAAAAGGGAGACAATACAGTTATAATACAATAAAATACAAGAGGATTAAAAGGGCCCTGCTCAGAAGAGCTTACAATCTAATAGGGTGGGGCAGGTGGTACAAAAGGTTGTAACTGTGGGGAATGAGCTGGTGGAAGTGGTAGGAGATTAGTTGGAGACGTGATAGGCTTTCCTGAAGAGATGAGTTTTCAGGGATCGCCTGAAGGTAGCAAGAGTAGGGGATAGCTGGATAAATGGAGGTAGCGAGTTCCAGAGGATGGGAGAGGCTCTGGAGAAATCCTGGAGATGAGCATGGGAGGAGGAGATGAGAGAGCTTGAAAGCAGGAGGTCTTGAGAGGAGTGGAGAGGTCGATTTGGATGATATTTGGAAACAAGATTAGTGATGTAGCTCGGGGCAGAGTTGTGAATGGCTTTGTATGTTGTGGTTAGTATTTTGAATTTAATTCGCTGGGTGATTGGGAGCCAGTGTAGGGATTGGAGTAGAGGGTTGGCAGACACTGAGCGGTTGGTAAGGTGGATAAGTCTGGCAGCAGCATTCATGATAGACTGAAGAGGGGATAGCCTATGGAGAGGTAAGCCAATGAGAAGGGAGTTGCAATAGTCAAGGCGAGAGATAACAAGGGAGTGAATGAGGAGCTTGGTGGTTTCATTTGTTAAAAAGGGGCAAATTTTAGAGATGTTACGGAGGTGAATTCTACAAACTTTTGACAACGATTGGATTTGAGGCTGAAATGACAAGTCAGAGTCTAGGATTACACCTAGTACCCTGGCATGAGGGGAGGGACTGATGGTTGCATTGTTGATTTTGATGGAAAAGTCATGGAGGGGGGCACGGGCGGGGGGGAATATTAATAGCTCAGTTTTAGAGAGATTTAGTTTAAGGAAGTGGTGGGACATCCATGCTGATATGTCAGTTAGTAAATTAGTAATGCGGGAGGAGACTGAAGGAGTGAGGTGAGGAGTAGACAGATAGATTTGGGTGTCATCAGCGTATAAGTGGTATTGGAAGCCGTGGGCAGTTATTAAGTGACTGAGGGAGGATGTGTAGATAGAGAAGAGAAGGGGTCCAAGATCCGAGCCTTGGAGGACCCCCACAGAAAGGGGCAATGGAGAGGAGGAGATAGAGTTGTAGGTGACACTGAAGGAGCGCTGTGATAAATAGGCAGAGAACTAGGATAAAGCAGAATCTCGGAGGCCAAGGGAATGTAGTTTATTGAGAAGGAGCGGGTGGTCAACAGTATCAAAGGCCGCAGAGAGGTCAAGTAGTAGGAGTATGGAGTACTGGCTGTTGGTTTTAGCAGTTAGTAAATCGTTAGTGAGTTTTAGTAAGGCAGTTTCCATGGAGTGCTGCGAGCGAAAGCCAGACTGTAAGGGGTCAAGAAGGTTATTTTCATTGAGGTAGGAGCTAAGACGGTTGTAGTCTAAATGTTCTAGAAGTTTAGAGGTGAATGGGAGCAATGAGATGGGTCTTAAGTTGTTCAGGTCGGCAGGGTCCAGTGAGGGCTTTTTAAGAATGGGAGTGATCTGCGCATGTTTTAGAGGGGAGGGGAAGATGCCACCAGAGAGGGAGAGATTGAAGATGTGGGTGAGGGAGCATAGGATAGAAGAAGAGGGTGACCGTAGTAGTTGTGAGGGAACAGGATCCAAAGGACAATTGGTTAGGTGGGCATCCGAGAAAATTTTTGTAACCTCTTCCGTAGTAGCCAATTCAAAAGAGGAGAGTGTTGAAAGTGCTGCTAGGCAAGGTATGTTGGGTGGGGAAGACGTACGCACAATGGAGATGTCCTCACGAATTGCATCGATCTTGTCTTTGAAGTGATTGGTAATCTCTTGGGCAGTGAGTGAGTTAGTGGGTAGAGGGGGTGGTGGATGAAGCAGAGAGTTAAGGTTGAGAAGAGCCGACAGGGACTGGATGACAAGGAATTAATAAGAGAGACAAAGTAGGCTTGTTTGGCAGCATGGAGGCATGAATTGTATTTTAGAAGGGCAGATTTATATAGGGTGAAGTCTTGCAGGCATTTGGTTTTACGCCACAGTCGTTCAAGAGCGCGGCAATGTCTCTTGAGATTTCTAGTGTTGTCAGTTTGCCAGGGTTGTAACGGTCGGGGCCTGGTTCTGCGTGTGGTTAGAGGAGCAAGTGCATCTAGTGATGATGAGAGTGAACTGTTGTAGACAGAGGTGGCCAGGTCAGGACACGACAGGGGAGAGATTATGTCATATAGGTGGTCAGTAGCAGAATAGAGAAGAGAAGGGTTAAAGTGGCGAAGGTTTCTACAAGTAATTGTTTGCTGCTTGGAGGGATGGGTGGTTGGAGGCAAGGATACAGTGAAAGAAATGAGGTTGTGATCAGATAGAGGAAAGGGGGTGTTGGTGAGGTTGCCAGGGTTGCAGAGATGGGAGAATACAAGGTCATGGGTATTACCATTGGAGTGAGTGGAAGTATGTGTCCATTGGGTTAGGTCAAAAGATGAGGTTAAATCGAGAAGTTTAGCTGTAGTTGGGCTGTTAACATTGACAGGAATGTTAAAGTCACCAAGAATAATGGTGGGTATTTCAGAGGAGAGAAAGTAGGGTAGCCAGGCAGCAAAGTCATCAAGAAAGCGTGATACCGGTCCTGGAGGCCTATAAATTGCTGCAATACTCAGAGAAATGGGAGAAAACAGACGAATACAGTGCACCTTGAAAGAAGAGAGGGATAGAGAGGGAGGGACAGGAAGGACTTGGAAGGTGCTTTGTGGGGATAGAAGGAAGCCAACTCCACCTCCTTTCTGTCTGTTGGGTTTGGGGGAGTGAGTCCAATGGAGACCACCATGGGAGAGGGCAGCAGGAGAAGCTGAGTCAAAATTTTGAAGCCAGGTTTCTGTTATGGCGAGTATGTTCAAGCCATGAGAAATGAAGAGATCATGTACAGATGTTAGCTTGTTACAGATGGAGCGGGCGTTCCAAAGGGCGCATGAGATTGGTGGGGTGCTTTGAGGAAGCAGGGGGATAGAAATTAAACTGAGTGGATTGCGGTGGTTGCCAGAGGGGGAGGGGTATTGGATATGTGGCTTGCATTTGGAAAATGGCGGACCAGGATTAGGAGAAATGTCACCTGAGACTAGGAGAAGGAGGGCGAGGAAGGCAAGGTGGGAGTGGGATGTGCATGAGCGCACGTGTCTAGTGGCCCTGGTGTTTATGTCAGCATGTGGGTGCAGCAAATACAAGAGATGATGGGTGCCATAGTAGGGAGAGGGTAGGAGTGAGGGTGATATGTGCATGCTGCAGGGAAGAGAGGAGGGGTAGAGTAAAGATAATTTGAGGATAGAAGACACCAATGTGAGAAGGAAGAGAATAAAGAGCATGTTAGTGGATAGAGAGTGGGAAACGAACCTAATATAAAATAAATGTCAAAGCTGGTTTGCTTGTCGTCTTGCAGAGTGGAGCAGAGTTCTTGTTGTTGTTCATGCAGCTTTAGTTATCCTGCTTTCGTTAAACTGCATCGGTGAAACTGCGCATCACTCATGACAGAGCCACTCAGGACAGAGCCATGATGTCTGCGCCTTTTCCCTGTCTGCGCCACCCCATAAGCTGCCATAAATTTATAGGGAGACTAAGCTGGGATGCATTTCTCAGTTGGTCATTATTGGGTCTGATGTGAGACACCTGAATATGGGGATATATGTTGAATTAGGAGCCCCCTAAGAAAAGCTTTTAAGGAATCCCAGACAACCCTGGCCGATGCTGATCCTGAGTTATAGCCTATAAACTCTTTTAATCTTGCGGATATTTCCTCCGTTCCCCCTATTACCTCTAACCATATTGGGTTTACTGCCCACAATCTCTGCGTATGTCTGTCATGAATATCCACTAATAGTTTCAAGGGTGAATGGTCTGATATCCCTCTTGGCCAATATTCTATCTTATTCACTAGAGGATGTACTTATTACCTATGGCCAAGTCTATACAAGAGAGTGTACGGTGTGTCCCTGAGTAGCAAGAATATTGCCGAACATTTGGATTACGAATTCTCCAGAGGTCACACCATCCAATCTCCTCTAGAAACTGGGCAAACCTCCCCTCCATCGCCCTTTCCGCCCTAGCCCCAGGTGGGAACCTATCTTGGCAACTATTGAGGACCGCATTAAAATCCCCCACCACTATCATCGGAGTGTCACTTTTATTCTCCATATATTCTAACAGGCAATACAGAATCTCCAACTTAAATGGGGGAGGGATATACAAATTTGCTATAACAAATGCTCTGCCTTCAATCAAACAATGCAAAAAAATATAACAGCCCAGTGTATCAATCCTGACATCCCTGCAGGAAAACGCCGCTCCTTATTTAACCAATATACTCACTCCCCTTGAGTAGGAGGAGTGTACTGAATGGAATTGCGCTTGAAATGTTTTATTCCTAATTGATGATTTAGTCTCATTAGTCAAGTGTGTTTCCTGCAGGCATATCAGCCCAGTACTGTGGGACTCCAATTCTAAAAATACAGTGGCTCTTTTAACAGGGTCTCCCATGCCCCTAATATTCCATTAACTTATTCCTACTTTTCTAGACATCAACGAGTACCAAGAAAAGGAAAAGAATATATAAAAAAAAGAAGAAACAAAAACAGAACCAAAAAGAAATTAGGTCTGGAAGAAAGGGTGGCTCTAGAACATCTATCTTAAATAGTGTAAAACACAAACCACCCCTTCGCCTACTCCACCCTGATAAGCGTATCAAACTTTCTACCGTGCACCATATCTTTTGATTTAACTCAACTGTGGCTTCAAAAACAACAATCTACAAAAAGGGGTGGGAGGAGCGGGGAAGGGAAACCTCCGTCTCCTCCCCCCCAGCTCCTCCCACCTTCCAGAATTACTTTTCTTTTCTTATATGTGAATGAGTAACTCAAACAATGCTGTGTCATCTTTCCCTTTCCCTTTTCCATTGCGAAACAACAATAATTTACTATTACATGAAATATAGTTGACCCCTCACCCTTAAGTGATCCCCCCCTCCTCCCTCCCTGCCTATTTTGGCCAGCCCTGGGGGCAAATATTGTGACCCTTGTGATCCCTTCATCCCACTCTATCCAATACTTCCACACCCACCCTGACAATAAGTCTTCTCCTTCAAGTTTCTCAACTTGCCCTCCTCCCCCTCCCCCCACCCTCCTTAGACCAATTCCTCTAAAACAAAATATCATCAAAGCATCAACAAAAAACAAGAAATCAACCCACAACCATATACCATCTCTCATTGAGATCATTCAACCGCCAACCCCCTCTCCCTCCAGCCCATGCTGAAAAAAAAAAAACCCAGCCCCAATTTAACATTCAATAATTCAAACTTTCTATACTCCAGCTCTACAAATTCTTTTTGTTGTCCTCAAGCCACTTTGTGGCCTTGTCGACAGAATCAAAAAAATGAATTGTCCCTAGAGCCTCCACACGCAGACGCGCTGGATATAACAGCGTGTATGGAATTTTGTGAGTCCGCAGGCTGCGCTTGATATCCACGAGTCCTGCCCTTCTTTTTTTGCAGATCTGGAGAGTAATCGGGATATAATGAAATCCTGGTACCGTTGTAAAAAATGTCCCCTTTTTCTCTAGATTTCTGCATCAGTACCACCTTGTCTTTATAATTAAGCAATTTCACAATCATAGGTCTAGGGTGACCTCCAGACTTGGCGGACCTAATGGGAATTCGGTGCGCTCTCTCAATAGCAAAGAGATGTGAAAATGTTTCAGTCCCAAAAACCTCCCTGAGCCACTTTTCCATGAACGCTTCAGGACAGGAACCCTCACTTCTCTCTGGGAGGCCCATCACCCTCACATTAGATCTGTGCAGCCTGTTTTCCATTTTGTCCATCTTAAATTTATGCACGTCAAGCTGGGTTTGCATAATCTTGAACTCTTGTCGTATTGGATGTAGCACATCCTCAACTTGACTCAACCTTTCCTCCAAAATGGAGGTCCTCTCTGCAACTTTCTGTAGTTCCTGACTCATAGAACGCAGTTCTTCCTTGAGGCCCCTTAATTGATTACATAGATCACTCAAAGATCCTTTACAGGAATTTACTGCAGACAGTACCTCTTTTAATGTGGGCTCGGGTTCACTAATTACTCTTAGATCAGGAGAGGCTCCACTTGTATTTTTTTCCAAAAGGTCTCTCAGGGCTTTTTTTGTTCACTGTTTTAGTGTTAGCTGGTAGTAAGACTGAAGCTGCTGACGTTCTGCCTAGGCTCTTTCTATTCCCGGTGGACCCCGCCTGTTTCTTCTCGTGGGGCGGCTGACTACCTTTGGTTGGAGAGTGCAAGGGGGTGTGTGCGTATTTTAATAACTTGGCTGCCGCTACACTTGCCGTTGCTGCTTGGTTCCCCTTTTCCTTGGAGGAGCGAGTAGCCTGTGTTGCTAAACTCTCCTGAGGCTGTTGCTGTTGTTCCTCACCTTTCTTTCTAGTCATGGTATAGGTGTGCAGCAGTGCAGAATAATATGTATGAGAAAGTTTCCAAAAAGAAAGTTCCTTTGTAGGTTAGAGTATCGCTGATTATTAACACTTTGCCCCTCTTTATAAGTATTCACCACACAGAACAACAGTCTGTAATTTAATACAGTCCTACAATTGTTACCTCTTGCCTCCTGTCTTCTCCTGAGCTGGAGCCAAAGAGCCGCATATCTGTCCTAGGTCACACAGAGACAGCGTTTTCCCCTCCACTCCCTCGGCGTCTGCCGTTTACCACACAGTGTGTCTGTCGAAGCCAGCCTTGATCTCGCCACTGAGTCCTGTGGGATCTTCCCGGCTCTCGCGAGAGCTCTGTTCGTTGCCGGGCAACCGAGCGGGCAGAGGCGAGCAGTTATGAGCGACCTGGGTTTAGTCCGGCCGCTCAGCAATCCATCAACATGACCTCCTTCGCTCTACAAGGACTCCGGCCGATCACAGCTCCTCACTGCTTCACAAGAGGTAAAAGGCTGGCTGGGACAGGCTCCAGGTGAACCGGGGTATACAAAGCCGAACTAGGCTACAAGCTGGGTTAAGCTACCAGGGCTGGCAGCATGGAGGCTGGAGCAAGGAGAGAGCTCGCACACCACGGCTCACGCCGGCATCTGGTCACGCCCCCCGAAAATCCCATTAGCCTCATAATTAAAACAAACACGGGTGTCTCTATAAGGTGTAAAAATATTTGTAATGATTTAATTGCTGTGACAGTGGGACATTGTTATAGATTGCTTTGTGTTAAATCCATCTTATTAATCTATATGAAGTACAGAATTTAGAGATAACATGTTAAAGTAGTTCTAAAGTCAAGACATTTTTTGCCACATTTTTTGCTACCTTCTCTATCTCTTCTCACAAAAGAAACAGGCATCAGCAAAAGCCATTGTCTCCTGCTGCTGTTAGTCAAATCCTGTGTGGAGAGAGTAGGGGGCATGGCAGAGCCACTCTGTGTGTGCCTATGAATGCACCGAGCCCGGCTTGGGAGCACACCTATAGGAGAGCCCCCTCAGCACCCAATTTGTTAAGGGGGCATTGAGAGGAGAGGTGGAGCAGAGTGCCAGGAGTGGATCCCAGAAGAGGTAAGGGACCTCTCTGTGCAAAACCATTGCACAGAACAGGTAAGTATAACTTGTGAATACCTGCCATATTATACACAATCTCAGCCTCACCCTAAGACAACATTTTCCAGTTCTTAGGACCATCACTTGACAGGCTTATTTTAGCAATGAACCATTTAAAGTACATGCACTTACACCGTAGCCTCCACCATGTGTTTTTTTGTTGAACTTGTTTATTGGGATAAAAACAAGGTACAAAATCATGTAAACAGTACATCAAAATACAACAGTCTTCAGTAAAATATGAAAGCAGCCATTGGGTATAATGGAATGATGCTCCTAGAACATAGTTTTAAGGTGCAAGGCATGGAAGAGTAAAAAAGACAATGTCTTGTGGATGAAGGATGACCCACAGGAGACTGGTATACATATAACAAATGGGTAAAGTCAACTGATATGAATGTTACGATAGCGGAAATTCAAATATTATGATAGCATGCCTGTGCATGGAAAGCGTCATTGACCCTGGTGGCCCTCTGAGCAAACCTCCACCATGTGATTTAAGGGAAACATTCACCATTCAGAAAATCTGGTGATGCCATTCTGACCTGTATGAAATAGAAAGTATACTGATACCTTCTGAAGAGAGGCAGAATACCTTAAAGTGTAACCAAAGGCAAAAGGGATTAGAATAACTATTCACTCTTCCTATTTGGCCTGTTTATTATTATAATTGAAAGTGAAAGTAAAAGAAAATCCCAAATTTTAGGTTGTCCCCAGAAAAGTAAGGGGAAATCTTCAAATGGGGGCATAAGTTCTGTTGACCTAGGGGCCCCAGCAAATTCCCATAATTTGCAGGGATTTCTACTCACTTCCTATTTTGGCACTCACTTTAGAAAGACCCCTTTCACACTGCAGGCTTTTTTCAGATGCTTTAACGCTGAAAATAGCGCCTGAAAATTCCTTATCTGCAGTCCCAGTGTGAAAGCCTGAGTACTTTCACACTGTGGCACTGCACTGGCAGGACATCAAAAAAAAGTCCTGCAAGCAGCTTCTTTGAGGCACTTTAGGAGCACAGCGGTGCTTTGCGGGTGCTTTTAATCCTTTATTCGGCCGCTAGTGGGGGTTAAAAGCTCTCCTCTAGTGGCCAAAAAGCACCTCTAAAACGATGGTAAAGTGCCGCTAAAACTAGCGGCGCTTTACTGCAGACACCCCCATGCTGTGAGTGTGAAAGTGCTCAAAGTGAGGCGAAATCTCACCAATCGGATGGCAAAAAAAACCTTACGGGTTATAACCCTTCCTTACACTATCCAAATGAAAAAAAGAAGAATTACCAAGAAGCTGAAATTGAGCTGCAGCACGGTGGCCAAGACCATACAGCAGTTTATTAGGACAGGTTCCACTGAGAACAGGCCTTGCCATGGTTGACCCAAGAAGTTGAGTGCACATGCTTAGCGTCATATCCAGATGTTGTCTTTGAGAAATAGACGTATAAGTGCTGCCAGCATTGCTGCAGAGGTTGAAGGGGGGGGGGATTCAGCCTGTCAGTGCTCAGACCATATGCGGCACACTGCATCAAATTGGTCTGCATGGCTGTTGTCCCAGAAGGAAGCCTCTTCTAAAGATGATGCACAAGAAAGCCCGCAAACAGTTTGCTGAAGACAAGCAGACAAAGGACATGGATTACTGGAACCATGTCCTGTGGTCCGATGAGACCAAGATAAACTTATTTGGTTCAGATGGTGTCAAGCGTGTGCGGTGGCAGCATGGTGAGGAGTACAAAGATAAGTGTGTCTTGCATATAGTAAAGCATGGTGGTGGGAGTGTCATGGTCTGGGGCTGCATGAGCACTGCCGGCACTGGGGAGCTACAGTTCATTGAGGAAACCATGTGACACATACAAGAGCAGAGCATGATCACCTCCCTTGAGAGAATGGGCCACAGGGCAGTATTCCAATATGATAACGATCCCAAACACACCTCCAAGACGACCACTGCCTTGCTAAAGAAGCTGAGGGTAAAGGTGATGGACTGGCCAAGCATGTCTCCTGACCTAAACCCCTTTGAGCATCTGTGGGACATCCTTAAAGGAAGGTGGAGGAGCACAAGGTCTCTAACATCCACCAGCTCCGTCATGGAGAAGTGGAGGAGGACTCCAGTGGCAACCTGTGACGCAGTGCTGGAAAATAATGGTGGCCACAAAATATTGACACTTTGGGTCCAATTTGGACATTTTCTCTTAGGGGTGTACTCCCTTTTGTTACCAGCGGTTTAGACATTAATGACTGTTTGTTGAGTTATTTTGAGGGGACAGCACATTTACACTGTTATACAAGCTGTACACTCACTACTTTTCATTGTAGCAAAGTGTCATTTCTTCAGTGTTGTGACATGAAAAGATATAATAAAATATTTACAAAAATGTGAGGGGTGTACTCACTTTTGTGAGATACTGTAACTATTCTTTACTGCTCTGAACGGAAAAAAAACTGACAGCTCCTGTCTGAGCCACTGTCAAGATCTGACGTTAGTACAGCGATCTCCCACTCTAAGCTGTTGTGTTCTGACAGGGGGCGGCCCCCTGCCAGAACACTCCGATCAGTCCTCTCCACCATAGGCTGCGAGCGCTGATCCGACTTCTGTCTGACTGGCTGGCTTACAGATGGACTGAACGTCAGCCAGGTTTTATTCAACCGGCCGATGTCAGCCATCATTCGGCCCATGTGTACATGGCTTAACTCTAAAGGATGCCAATCCCAAGAATTGGATGCCTAAAGTGGTGGAATAATTTCATGTCCTTAAGCCTTTTTCGCTGGCCCTGCTCTCTTGAGACTGGAACTACACCTATTTCTATTGAGGTGCATGCCTCCTCTGTAAGAGTCAGGTCCATTTGCTTCATTTCTCCCAATGTAACTAGGCGACCCTGCACCCCTTTTTTGAAGAACTACTCCATTAGAGATCTCCAGACAGATTGTTGTATGATCCCCTGAGAAGCCTCTTGACCACCATTCTTTTCAAAAGTTGGATTTTGTCGCCACTTTCAAATTGGAAACAGCTATTTCTTGTGTGGATGCTCTTTCCATTTCTTTTGATCTGTAGGACTCTGAAATGGATTTGTGTATCAAATTACTTTACTGGGCCCACTATTCCAAGTTTTCCAGACACCCAGGGGGTCCTCATCACTTATAGAATGTTCTTTTGCCTCTACTGCTAACTGGGCCTCTGCAAGGATGTGGAAGAGTATGTAGAAGCATGTTCTGTCTGTATCCACGAACAAAAGGAAAGAGGATAAAACCAGGTCCTACTGTATACATAACCAGGTGATAGGGAAAAAATTATAATAATGTACCCTTAGAGTATTTACCAAAATCTGGTAATGTTGCTATAGCCAAAAAAAGATCAAGGCATACAATAGGAAAAAGTCGACCTCTGTATCGCTACAGGGATCAAAAAAAGTGGCTACTTTAGGCAACAATGAGTCAATACCAGAGTATGTATATAAAAATATGAATGTATTTATTGATTAAAACGCTGCTTCAACACATATTAAATGCATCCACATGCAAGGCGTGAGCTCATGCACGTAATGTGCACCACCAGGTGCTACAATAGAGCACTACCTTGGTGGGCACTGTGGTTAGTGAATACTTATCAAACAGAAAGGCAAGGTCACATGAATCTAAACAAACAAAAAGACAAGGGACACACACATAACACAACCACAGATACAGACAGTCCGGACGCCGGCTATCCACTCCAGTGAAACTGAATACACTCACCACGAGGTGGACTCCATTACCATCCAAAGGATAGGCAATAGTTATGGGGGTCAATCCCCATAAGTGTACCCAAGCAGGGGTGTACTCAGAGTCACTGTGAGTGCTCCCTCTTGGATGGCATATAACCCTGGATGGCAATGATTAATTGGGGCCAAGTGAACATGTATAGCAAAATAGTTGATGCTGTCGCCTGTGTGTGGCTGGGTTTAAAGCATTATCCCCGGCCTGAAAGTTCAAAAGGCTGTCATCAGAATCCCACTAAACGCACAGCACATAGCAACTAATAAATGCAGTGGCCTCTTGTTCCGCCAAACCCTTTGTACAGTCATATAGGGCAGTCCAATCCCACAACAAGGGTGTCTGTTAAAACATCAATTGCTATATAGCCATATGATACACATGTTTCAAGGGCATGAGAAGCCCTTAATGCTGGCCTGAGTAGTAACAGCAGGTGTTAGTGGGTAGGTATCTGCAGGTAGAAGTAACAGGTGAAGGATGAAGAGGGTATAGAAGCAAATTTAACGTTACCACCTAGCCGGTCAGCGTGGATGGATCTCCATATTCAAGCCTTGTTGCACACCACTGCACATTTAGTGTTGTCCTATGCACTTGCGTGTGCTGGTGCTCTCTCCGCTCGTCACCGTATGGTCCTTGGGGGCACGCGGAACTTGTTAGGTTATTGTTCGCCGTGGCCTTTGTGGAGCAGTAGGGCTATAGGACCGGTAGGGGTGCTTGTCTTTCTCCGCTTTTCCCTAGCTTCCGTCTCCTTCACCGTGACGGTAAACGATGGGGGAGTGAGCGTGTTGTCGGGCCGGCGTCACATGACCACTGTGAAGTCAACGCGTTTCGCTTAACCAATCAGCGTAGCTTCATCTGGACTAGGCGTGGTTAGAAGCTGTCATCCTTTTATGTGTATCTTCATTGCGGCAGCTCCGCCCCAGTTGTCATAAGCATCGTAAGTTCAGGCCATGCCTCCGCCCTCTGATTGGGATGATTCACATGCATGTAAACATAAACACTTCACCTCCGTCTATATTTCTCATGCCATTTTGGGAGTATCATTCATATAAGAATCTTGATAGTTCAGAGTTTTTTGTCCCCTTCTTTAACATCACCTATTCCTAATTAGTACAATCAATGGTGATTAGTGTTAGCAAGTGTCATTATTTTGACAATCTATTTAACACCATTTGTGCTTATTTATTAGCAAGCACACTGGGTTATTGCTACAGATATTCCGATTATACCCACTCATTTGTTTAAAGGGGACATGCTCACAGAACCACGAGAAAGACAGGACTCACATGGAAGGTACCAACAAAGATATAGAATAAGATACAGATACAAATACAGTTACACTGCAGTGCAGCGAGTTAATGCAAGTGGATGGAGTCAAGTAAATTGAACTGTAATTATTAACCTGTAATTATTGTTAACCTTATACTAGGGGAAACAGAGGGGTCAGTCGGACCAATCTGCAAGAATAGGAGGCCAGTATGCTCTATATGATATATGTATACTCCTCTAAAAATGAATTAATTAAATTCCTGGACTATGTAGTCACTTATGATAGAGGGTGTACATAAAACACAATTAATTAATTCAAACTTGCCTGGTAGAAAAGGAATTTACTCAATGTCCAGGAATATTGCACATAGGGCCAACTTTGTTAAAAGATCTTATAGTTATCATCTGCTGGATAAATCATCCAAAGCATTATGGCCAAAAAACAAAACCCTATTCCTGGTGTATGTGTCTTAATCTCCTAGATAAGATATATCTCTCATAGGAACCTTGACTGTCTAACCCAAACGGAACAGATATGGCCTACATATTCCCATGTTATTAGGGCTCCAGAAAGGCCTGTAAGTTTAATTCAGTGTTGAGTCCCCGAGGAGCGAGGGACCCCAACCGATAAATCCACCTCTTCTCCTTCTGTAGGAGGATGCGGTTGAAGTCCCCCCTCCTCGGGTACAGTTTAAGTGCATAAATGCCTTTTACCTTTAGACCGTCTGGTTTGCCCCCATGGTATAAGGCAAAATGCTTTGCCAGTGGTTTCTCTTGAGTTTTTGTAGGGTCTCTTTCCTTTTCACCCTTAATTTCTCATAGGTGCTCACCTATCCGAGTCCTGAAAGATCTCTTGGTTTTACCAATATAGATCTTCGGACAGGGACAGGTGAGCATATAGATCACCTTGCTAGTCAAGCAGTTGATTAGGTCCCATATCTCAAAAGACTGCTGTCCCGATACATCATGAAATACCGCAGTCCTATCCACATAAGGACATACCTGGCATCCATTACATGGATACATGCCTTTGCTTCTAGGGTAGTTTGAAAGCCAGTTCGTGTTTGGTTCCTTTACATATTCCGACCGTATCAGCATGTCACCTAAATTCCTGGCCCTTTTTGCCACTAGGGTAGGTGACAAGCCTACGATCTCCTTAATTCCCGGACCGTTCAACAGTATTCCCCAATGTTTTTTGAGAACACTTCGTACGGACTCCCACTGCGCACCATATGGGGTGATTAGTCTTACAGGGCCTGGGTCAGTGTTTTTTCTCTCCTTTGGTTCAGTTTTCAGAGTCAATAGACTTTCTCTGCTCCTGCATGCCGCTTTGGTTCTGGCTTTGCGGATCTGTCCATGTGAATACCCCCGTTCTCGGAACCTCTAATATAGATCTATATTTTATTTTTTAAGGTCGTTCCTTCGGGTGCAATCCCTTTTGATTCTTAGAAACTGACCGACAGGAATGCCGTTTTTGAGCCGGGGGGGTGGTGGCTATCGGCCCTTAGCAGGGTATTCGCCGATGTTTCCTTCCGGAAAGTACTAGTACAGACTTTCCCATTATCTATAGAGATCAGGAGGTCTAGGAAGGGTATCTGTCTCTCATCAATGATGTAAGTCAGGCGGATATTCCGATCATTCCCGTTCAGTACATCAATGAAGGCATGCACCTCTTCCTTTGTACCCCTCCATATGACCAATGCGTCATCAATGTACCTCAGCCATGTATGCACATGTTCTGAGTACATTGGTGACTGAAAGACCTCCTCCTCTTCCCATAGCCCTAAATGGAGGCATGCATATGCTGGTGCCCATGCTGCCCCCATGGAGGTGCCCCTGATCTGTTGGTAAAAGTGGGAGGAGAACTGAAAGAAATTGTTTCTAAGAGCGAATTCTAAGAGTTTTAATAAGAACTCGTTCTGAGATTGGAATTCTGGATATTCTAACTCAAGGAAAGTTTTTACTGCTTGGAGTCCACACTGATGTGGGATAGAGGTGTATAAGGACTCAACATCTATCCCCACAAGCAAACAACCCTCAATATTCTCCAGTTCAACTAGTTTGGACAGTACGTGACGAGTGTCTTGTACATACGATCTAAGACCTGTGACCATTTCCTTGAGAAGTGAGTCCAAATAGATCCCCACTTTCTCTAAAGGTCCCTTAATGGCCGAAACAATCGGCCTGCCCGGCGGTTTTTCGAGACACTTGTGTACTTTAGGAATAATATAAAAAGTCGGGATATTAAACTCCCTCACAAGCAAATGGTCAAAATCTCGTTGATTTCATACAGCCGCCTCTTTGGCTTCCAAAAGGATGCCATTTAGTTTTTGCACCACATTGGGGAACGGGTCGTGGTCAAGTCTCTTGTATGTCCAGGGGTCTCCTAATAGTCGCTTGGCCTCTGTCTCATAGAGTTTGTCGTCCATTAGGACGACATTTCCCCCTTTGTCACTTTTTTGAAAATTACATTTTTTGCATTTTTTAATTCAGTGAGTGCAAGTCTCTCTTCCTTTGTTAGGTTATCTTTTCCCCTTTGAGTCCAATCGATTTTCTTCAAATCGTCTTGGACCATTTCCAAAAAGAGGTAGAGCCACCGGTTTTTACTTAGGGAGGGCATTTTTGTTGAACGTATCGTCAGGTCTGCTATTCGTCTGGTGGGACAACTAGGGGCACCTGAATTATCATTTTCCTCTAGTAATGCGGTTAGAATGTCGATGGCTTGTTGGTCCTCTATATTCAGTTGGGTATCCGCAGAGGGTACGACCTCCTTGTTTTGGTACAGGGACCTAAAGAAAACCTTCCTTAAGAATAGAGCTACGTCTTTGTAGACTGTGAATTCGTCCATCCCTGTCGAGGGTGAAAAGGACATGCCTTTTTGGAGGAGATCAATATGGTTAGGGGAGAGCGGGAAAGCAGACAGGTTGATGACCTTCATATCAGATTCTGAATCTGAAGGTCCCGGGGACCACGCACGCACGCACGCCCGGACGCCACCCTGCATGCCACGGCCGGTCAGACCAGACACGCCAGTGCCCCCAGGAACACGCGCCCCAGCACGCACAGGAACACGAGCACCAACGCGCCCCGGCGCGCACCGGCGCCCAACCAGGTAACCTCTCTGACACTGACCCACATTGTCTGTCCACTTTTTGGCATTGTGGATGTATCAGCATTTTTACTTGGCCTGAGCCTGTGTCATGTTCTCCTGTACCATCTAAAACAGTGTCTCCATTTTGTCCTAGGACCTCAGTATATGATCCACCACAGAGACCTCGGGACAAGCAATCTATCTCTCCCATGTCACTCAGATTGGGTATAAAGATTCTTTGACTAATCTTTCAGTACACAAATTCTAGTAGTAAAAATCCTGTGGAATCTTGGGGACCTTTCTAAGGGTCCCCAAGAGGGGAATGCCTTTTCTTGTTCCCTCCCCGTGACTCCATAAACATCTTCAGCATTTGTTTCAAAGTATATATATATATATATATATATACACAGTGGATATAAAAAGTCTACACACCTCTGATAAAATATCAGGTTTCTGTGATGTAAAAAATTAAATAAAGATAAATCGTTTCAGAACTTTTTCCACCTTTATTGTGACCTATTGTCATGGTTATGCAGTAATCTTTCTCTGTCAGCTTACCTTCTCCTCATGTGTTCAGACTAAGAGGCCAGCCACTCACACCTTGCTGGTTTTATAACCTCTCCTCTAAGCATGGCCTCACCCCAGGCCCTATCAGGGAACCCTATATTAACCTGTGCACTGCAAGCCAGCAGTGCTGATCAACCATTGTGTGTTATCTTTTGTGTGCACTTGCTGTGTTTCCTATGTGTGCATCTGTCACCTAGCCTCAAGGTGACCTGACAGTTTGATGTGCCGATACCCGCAGATGATCCGTTGCAGGGCTTAGTTCGCAGACTTGAGACCCAGGAAACGCATCAGACCCAAGTGATGCAATTCCTTCAGGATTTGGCATCCCGTTTTGAACAGGTTCAGGCCTCATTAGGACCCCCGGTTCAACAACCTCAACCGCTATCTGCTGCTGCACCTATTGCACCAGTCGCAGCCACACATTCATTATGACTGCCAACTCCGGCCCATTTCTCTGGGGACTCCAAGGCTTGTAGGGGGTTCCTTAGTCAGTGCACAATTCATTTTGAACTTCAGCCCCAAAACTTCCTGTCCGAATGGGGGGAAGGTAGCCTATATTATATCCCTCCTGTCCGGCGAGGCGCTAGCTTGGGCTGCCCCTCTGTTGGAACTGAATGATCCAGTGGTTTCTAGCCTGTCTGATTTCTTGAAACTTTTTTTTTTGGAATATCTTCGAGGAACCGGGTCTTGTCTCCTCAGCAGCTAGCACTCTTTTACGTCTCCGTCAAGAGTTCGCTTCTGTGGGACAGTATGCTCTTCAGTTCCATATCCTCACAGCTGAATTGAGCTGGAATAATGAGGCCCTAGTGGCAACCTTTTTACATGGCCTCTCTGATAGAGTGAAGGATCCCTTCCTGCTGATCTGGACGGTGTCATCACCTTGTGTAACCAGATTGATATTCGCTTTCAGGAGAGGGCCCTGGAAAAAAGACGCCAGCACTCCCCGTTCCTTAGGCAGCCTGAGCTCCCAGTCCCTTCTTTTCGATCCAAGGAGCACCCCCTGCCTGCTGAGGAACCTATGCAGCTGGGCTGGACCAAGTTGTCTCCTGAAGAACGCACTAGACGCAGAACTCTGGGCCTGTGCCTCTATTGTGGGGCCAAAGGTAATATTCGTGACACTTGTTCTCTTCCTTCAGAAAAGTGATCAGGGCTAATACATCTGGAAGGTGGAGTATTAGACCCTGAAATATCACCTTCACCTTCTCGTCTTCTTCTTTTTGCGTTCCTTCATGTCGGCGCTTCCTCTCATTCAGTCTCGGCACATCTGGATTCCGGAGCCACTGGCAATTTCATGGATTGGGAAACTGCATCTTCCATGAGACTTACCCTTTTGCCCCTTTCAACGCCATTGGTGGTCTTGGCGATTGATGGCACTGTTCTCCCAGGGGGTCCCGACCCTCCCTGTTAAGGTGTCGGTAGGGACACTCCACCAGGAGTGGATATCCTTCCTTGTCTTACCTAAGGCTTCATCTCCTATCATATTAGGTCTTCCTTGGTTACAGTTCCATTCTCCACTAGCAATGAGCCGAACACCCCCCTTTTCGGTTCGCACCAGAACATGCGAACAGGCAAAAAATTAATTTGAACACGCAAGCACCGTTAAAGTCTATGGGACATGAACATGCATAATCAAAAGTGCTAATTTTAAAGGCTTATATGCAAGTTATTGTCATAAAAAGTGTTTGGGGACCTGGGTCCTGCACCAGGGGACATGGATCAATGCAAAAAAAAGTTTTAAAAAAAGCCGTTTTTTCGGGAGCAGTGATTTTAATAATGCTTAAAGTGAAACAATAAAAGTATAATATCCCTTTAAATTTCCTACCTGGGGGGTGTCTATAGTATGCCTGTAAAGGGGCGCATGCTTCCCGTGTTTAGAACAGTCTGACAGCAAAATGACATTTCAAAGGAAAAAAAGTAATTTAAAACTACTCGCGGCTATTAATGCATTGCCGGTCCGACAATACACATAGAACTTCATTGACAAAAACTGCATGGGAATTCCCCACAGGGAAACCCCGAACCAAAATTAAAAAAAAAATGACGTAGGGGTCCCCATAAATTCCATACCAGGCCCTTTAGGTCTGGTATGGATATTAAGGGGAACCCCGGCCAAAACTTAAAAAAAAAATGGTGTGGGGTCCCCCTCAAAATCTATACCAGACTCTTCAGGTCTGGTATGGATTTTAAGGGGAAGCCCGCGCCAGAATAAAAAAAAAAACAGCGTGGGGTCCCCCTAAGAATCCATACCAGACCCTTATCTGAGCACGCAACCTGGCAACCTGACAACCTGACGAGAGAGCGCCTCCCCTCCTGAACCGTACCAGGCCACATGCCCTCAACATTGGGAGTGTGCTTTGGGGTAGCCCCCCCAAAACACCTTGTCCCCATGTTAAAGAGGACAAGGGCCTCATCCCCACAACCCTGGCCGGTGGTTGTGGGGGTCTGCGGGTGGGGGGCTTATCAGAATCTGGCCCTCCCCTGTGTGAAATGGTAAGGGTAAGGGTACCCCTACCATTTCACTAAAAAACTGTCAAAAATGTTAAAAATGACAAGAGACAGTTTTTGACAATTTCTTTATTTAAATGCTTCTTCTTTCTTCTTTCTTCTATCTTCCTTCGGTTTCTTCCTCCATCTTCTTCTTCTTCTGGTTCTTCTGGTTCTTCCTCCGGTGTTCTCCTCCGCGGCATCGGCGTCTTCTTCCCTTCTTCTCCTCGGGCCGCTCCACATCAATGATGGCATGGAGGGACATTGGGAAGGGTTTGGTCCTGAGGAGAGGTCTTGGATCACTGCATCTGAAATCTTTGCACCTCGTCTGTTGAGGATGTTTCATCTGGAGTTTCACTGTAAGCCAGGGCCCAGGCGGGGAAGGGGGAGGCCTCATAAGAGGGGGGTACTGTCATGGTTACGCAGTAATCTTTCTCTGTCAGCTTACCTTCTCCTCATGTGTTCAGACTAAGAGGCCAGCCACTCACACCTGGCTGGTTTTATAACCTCTCCTCTAAGCATGGCCCCACCCCAGGCCCTATCAGGGAACCCTATATTAACCTGTGCACTGCAAGCCAGCAGTGCTGATCAACCATTGTTTGTTAGCTTTTGTGTGTACTTGCTGTGTTTCCTACGTCTGATTCCAGTTACTGACTTTGGCCTGTTCTCGACTATCCCTGTTTGCCTGTGACCCTGAACCTTGGCGTGAACTCTGTTGTCCTTGTCTGCTTGTGGCCCCGACCTTGGCTTATTCCCTTACTATCCCTATCCTCCTGTTGCCTACTGTGAGTGTGAGCTGGGAGACCCTGGGGGTCACCACCTGGAGCCAGTTGCAGCCCAATCCATCCTCACCACTAGAGGCTCTGGTGAACACATGCTGGCTCTTAGACTCTGCACCCCAGGGGATCTTACACTCCGTGTTGGCATTCCAGCGGCCCTGGCTTCCTTACCACCCTGACTCCCATCTGCAGCAGTCAGCCATAGGGTCCACTACCTTGCGGTGCACTCCTGATCCCAATGGTGTGCATCTGTCACCTAGCCTCAAGGTGACCTGACACCTATAAACTGTACAACTCAATTGAAAAACAAACTGAAATCTTTTAGGAGGAAGAAGTAAAAATAAAAAACTAAAATAATGTGGTTGCATAAGTGTGCACACACTCCTATAACCGGGGATGTAGCTGTGTTCAGAATTAAGCAATCACATTCAAACTCATGTTAAATAGGAGTCAGTATACACCTGCCATCAAGTAAAGTGCCTCTGATTAAATCCAAATAAAGCTAAGCTATTCTAGTAGGTCTTTCCTGACATTTTCTTCACCACTTGACCACTGGGCACTTAAACCCCCTTAATAACCACACCAATTTTCAGCTTTCAGTGCTCTCACATTTTGAATGACAATTACTCAGTAATGCCAAACTGTACCTATATGAAATTTTTGTCCTTTTTGTCACACAAATAGAGCTTTATTTTGGTGGTATTTAATCACCGCTGGGTTCTTTATTTTTTGCGCTATAAAAGAAAAAAGACTGAAAATTCTGTAAAAAAATGCATTTTTCTTCGTTTCTGTTGTAAAATTTTGCAAATTAGTAATTTTTCTTCATATATTTTGGCCAAAATTTATACCGCTACATATCTTTGGTAAAAATAACCCAAATCGGTGTATATTATTTGGTCTTTGTGAAAGTTATAGAGTCCAAAAGCTATGGTGCCAATATCTGAAAATTGATCACACCTGAAGTACTGACAGCCTATCTAATTTCTTGTAAGGAGTGATAAAATATGTGGCGCTTACTAAAACATATAATGAATTAAACTAATAGACTCAACTAAAATTGTAAAGCAACCAAGTGTAATGGAGATTCATAACGGAAAATCCAAATGATAATTGTGTCTAAATATTAATCTTCCATCACAATGTGTAACCAAAGGTTATGACGAACCATTGTTACATCAAAGAATGAATACAAATACCCCACTTTCAAACTGGCCACCAGTGGAGCCTCGCAACGGGTGATAATTAATGTCCAGGAGAAGAAAGAATATCTTCTAATATTAAGTGAAAATAAATGGTAATTTTCTATAAATAAATTGGATTAAACAAAGCACAATAATAAAGTGCACACTAATAAAACATGGGACCAATGTGCAAATAAATAGGGTTAGAAATAAATATAAATAACGATGAATAATTATGACACACTAGAAAAAAAATATAACGTGTATATAAAAAGTGCAAATGTGCAATCTGTGCAACATCAATAAAGATTATTAAATAGAGAGCATTTGATAACATGCAAAGCTCCACACAGGTGTAATGAAAGAATTAAAATGAATAATACTAATTAAAGTCCAATGAGAATCAAAGTGCTGAATATAGTGAAAACACAGTGTCCTCAGTAAAAAGGTCCCATAGATGATGCAATCCAATTTGTGACAATCTCAATTCAAAAGGATGTGAAAGATAGTTCATCAAAGAATAACCGGTGCCAGCAACCAATCTCGAGTGTGTAGAAAGATGTGGTCCCCCCAGCCTCTCACCTCATGGCTGAACGATATCAGCCCTGTTAGCAAATATAGATGACTCAATCAGCTCCACGATCCCCTTAATGATAGTTCTCCTAGGGATCTCCTGTCTTATACCACACTCCGTTCACAGGGTGCCCCAGTCAGCCAGCTAAGCAATGTAAAAGAGGGGAGGAAGCACTCCATGGTGTAGTATTTTAAAACAACAAATTTATTAAAAGTATTCCACTTACATTTAAAAAATATTAAACGAGCATAAACTGCGACTGCTTTCCGATCCCGGCCGTGATCGGGAAGCCAAATGTAACCCGCCTCTCCTCCCTGACGTGTTGCGTGACTGTCACGTCACTTTCACAAAGGGAATGGAGTCGGGCGTACGAGGATGACATATATAGCAGGGAGGTTACTATGGTAACCCCTGCTCAACAAATATCAGAACATGACCTCCATGTACTGGCTTTTCACTTCGTGAAGACAATTATCGAACAGTGATACACTCAATGTTAAAATAAATGTTAAATTCATTGATAAATAGAAAATAGTATAATCAGAAAATTAACACCCTCTAGTGGGCAGTGATATATTACAAACAACTACATATCAACTTTTGAGATATAACTGCCATCTAGTGGACAAAATAAATGCTCCAGGGCATATAACAAAGATAAAGATAAAAATACAGCAATAGAAAGGTAGGTAATATTGCAACAATTGGCTAAACACCACGCCACAGTTAAAAATCATTGCAATATTCTTAAGATACCATAGCTCAATCAGATTAGTTAAAAAATTAAATATATAAAAATATCTCATAACAAAGCTCAAAAAGGCCAAGTTCATTTGAACTGAAATCAAGCAATAGTAACATAAAAGCAGGCAACACCAGCTCATACTGTACAGTATCTAATAAACGACTGCTAATTAATATAATGATAGATTTAGCAGGAAAGACAAAGGTAATGACCATTTCCATGATTAAACATAGGAGAAGGTAAAGAGATTATTAATACTAAAAAGAGTGGAACTAGAAGATGTATATAATTAAAATTCAATAATCTGAAATGAAACAACTGAGGTCAAATTCCACATTGTGTCCTAGCGGCGCCAATGTACGAAGCTCATAGATCCAGCGAGATTCTGACTGGCTAAGTTTTATTACTTTGTTATCACCCCTCCAATGGGGTTTATATCTATCTATTCCTCATACTTTTAAAGAGGAGGGGTCTCTATTGTGGAATTGATCATAGTGTCTCGAAAAACTGTGTTTTGGGTAACCATTCTTTATATTTTGGGTATGCTCCCTAAGTCTCTTCCAAAGTTCAGCAGGATATAAATTCTTTTATCTGGTACTCTCTATCAGTAACGGTGGATTTAAAACTTGATTTTTTCTTCTTTGTTTCATCTGTATGTCTACATGTATAACATGTCTTGCAAGGATAAAATCCTTTCCCATCAAAGAAGGAAAACTTTTTTTGGGTGGGTGGATCCAGCACATTCTTTGCAACAAGATCCCTCAGAGTTGGTGCTCTTTGATACGTGAATTTTGGCTTTTCTGGTAATATTGTTCCCAAATGTCGGTCAGCTTTCACAATGTTCCAATATTTATTAAATATTTTTTCTATTTGTTTATGCTGCATGCTGTAATCCATAACTAATGGTACAGCATTTATCAATTCATTATTTTTAGTTGAATCCTCAATCAATTTCCTTCTGTCCAAGGCCCCTACATCTTTAATTTTTTCCTTGATGAAGCTAGAATGATATCCCTTTTGGACAAATCTTTCACCAATGAATTCTGCTTGTTTTATAAACACTTCCTGTTTAGTACAATTCCTTTTCAACCTAATAAGTTGGCCTTTAGGTATATTGTTTAACCAAGGGACATGGTGGCAGCTGTCCAGTGGAAGGTAGTTATTCCTATCAACCTGTTTAAAAAATGTTTGTGTAATCAATTTTCCATCTTCTTTCAGAATTTACAGATCTAGAAACTGTATCTTCTCATCATTAATCTCCCATGTCAAACTGATGTTCTTGTTGTTTGAGTTCAGATTAAAGACAAAATCCATCAAGCTTTCTCTGTCACCAGCCCAGATAACAATGATGTCATCAATGAATCTCTTAAAGTTGCTGTGGCTTGTTTCTATATAGAGCTTCCTCCTCCCACCCAGCCACATAGAGATTAGCTACACTGGGTACGTATTTCGCGCCCATTGCTATTCCACAGATCTGTTTATAAAAATCACTTTCATACCAGAAGTAATTGTGGTCCAGGCTATATCTCAGACAATCCAAGTACTTCCTCTGCACAGCCTTCAAACCACTAAATTCCTTCAAGGCCCATTTGGTTGCTTGTATTGCCTCTTCATGATTAATTATGGTGTAAAGCGATGCCACATCTGCCGTTGCAAGGTACACTGGTCTATCACCAAATGTGACAGTATCAAGTAACTGTAACAGATGTTTTGTGTCTCTTAAATATGACTTTGTTTTCCTTACTAACGGCTGTAGGAACCAGTCTATATATTCCCCTATTCTTGCTCTAACCAAATTTATTCCATTTACTATTGGCCTTCCAGGTGGTTTTTCTTTATTTTTATGAATCTTAGGGAGAGTATATAATACTGGAATCCGACATCCATGCGGCTGCAAATATTTTGCCTCTTTTTTGTTTAATAACCCTTTTGATTTCCCTTTTCTACTAGATAGGCTAAATCATCTTTATATCGTACTATTGGATTACCAGGAAGTTTCTGATAGGTACTGACATCACTCGATTGTCTGTTTAGTTCTTCCTGATAGTCCTTCTTTGATTGAATCACTATCGCTCCCCCTTTGTTGGCTTGTCTTACCACGATATCTTTCCTCTCTTCAAGTTTTTTAATATCATTCTTGATATCCACAGGGTCATTAGTTTTTTAATCTTAAGATCCTGCAAGTCCTTCAAAACCATTCTTCGAAATACCTCAATATGTCCCTCTGTTCCCAATGGGGGATTAAATAACGATTTGTTCTTCAAATCGCTAAAGTTGATCTCACTTTCCACAGTATTGTTCCTTGATATGTTCTCTCCTGGTTTATTCAACATATATTTTGTTGATATCTACATATACATTGAATTTATTCAAGTTCTTTTTGGTGCGAATTTTAGGCCTTTGTCCAATACTCTAATTTCATCTTTCGTTAATTCCTCTCCACTAATGTTTACTATCCCTTCTCCTATTACTCTCTTTTTCTTCTGCTTTTTTGTTCCTGCTCTACATCCACGCCTTGTTTTGCGTTTCTTCCAGATGTTTTTTCTGAACCTCTTCTTGGAGATCTCCTTGCTCTTTCTTCCTGATCCACATCTCTCTGCTGTTCCCGATTTCTTTCTTCCCTTCTTGTTTCTTTCCAAAATGTACGATCTGGACTCCTCCTGACTGATCTTCGTGATCCAGTCTCCATCTGGTGATGCCAGATAAATGCTGTACCATTAGTTATGGATTACAGCATGCAGCATAAACAAATAGAAAAAATATTTAATAAATATTGGAACAGACTCAATTGTCTGTTTAGTTCTTCCTGATAGTCCTTCTTTGATTGAATCACTATCGCTCCCCTTGTCGGCTTGTCTTACCACGATATCTTTCCTCTCTTCAAGTTTTTTAATACCATTCTTGATATCCACAGGTTCATTAGTTTTTTTGAACTAAAGATCCTGCAAGTCCTTCAAAACCATTCTTCGAAATACCTCAATATGTCCCTCTGTTCCCAATGGGGGATTAAATAACGATTTGTTCTTCAAATCGCTAAACTTGATCTCACTTTCCACAGTATTGTTCCTTGATATGTTCTCTCCTGGTTTATTCAACATATATTTCTTAATATGAAGACTCCTCCTGATTGATCTTCATGATCCAGTCTCCATCTGGTGATGCCAGATAAATGCTGTACCATTAGTTATGGATTACAGCATGCAGCATAAACAAATAGAAAAAATATTTAATAAATATTGGAACATTGTGAAAGCTGACCGACATTTGGGAACAATATTACCAGAAAAGCCAAAACTCACGTATCGAAGAGTGCCAACTCTGAGGGATCTTGTTGCAAAGAATGTGCTGGATCCACCTACCCAAAAAAAGTTTTCCTTCATTAATGGGAAAGGATTTTATCCTTGCAAGACATGTTATACATGTAGACATACAGATGAAACAAAGAAGAAAAAATCTAGTTTTCAATCCACCGTTACTGATAGAGAGTACCAGATAAAAGAATTTATGTCCTGCCAAACAGAAGGGGTAGTGTACCTTCTGGAATCTCCGTGTCAGATCCAGTACGTTGGATGAACCAAAAGGGAACTTTGGAAGAGACTTAGGGAACATACCCAAAATATAAAGAATGGCTACCCAAAACACAGTTTGTCGAGACACTATGATCAATTCCACAATAGAGACCCCTCCTCTTTGAAAGTATGGGGAATAGATAGATATAAACCCCATTGGAGGGGTGATAACAAAGTAATTAAAACTTAGCCAGTCAGAATCTCGCTGGATCTATGAGCTTTGTACATTGGCGCCACTAGGACACAATGTGGAATTCGACCTCAATTGTTTCATTTCAGATTATTGAATCTTAATTTTATACATCTTCTAGTTCCACTCTTTTTAGTATTATTAATCTCTTTACCTTCTCCTATTTTTAATCATGAAAATGGTCATTACCTTCGTCTTTCCTGCTAAATCTATCATTATATTAATTAGCAGTCGTTTATTAGATACTGTACAGTATGGGCTGGTGTTGCCTGCTGTTACTATTGCTCGATTTCAGTTCAAATGAACTTGGCCTTTTTGAGCTTTGTTATGAGATATTATTATATTTAATTTTTTAACTAATCTGATTGAGCTATGGTATCTTAAGAATATTGCAATGATTTTTAACTGCGGCGTGGTGTTTAGCCAATTGTTGCAATATTACCTACCTTTCTATTGCTGTATTTTTATCTTTATCTTTGTTATATGCCCTGGAGCATTTATTGTGTCCACTAGATGGCAGTTATATCTCAAAAGTTGATATGTGGTTGTTTGTAATATATCACTGCCCATTAGAGGGTGTTAATTTTCTGATTATACTAGTTTCTATTTATCAATGAATTTAACATTTATTTTAACATTGAGTGTATCACTGTTCGATAATTGTCTTCACGAAGTGAAAAGCCAGTACGTGGAGGTCATGTTCTGATATTTGTTGAGCAGGGGTTACCATAGTAACCTTCCTGCTATATGAGTCATCCTCGTATGCCCGTCTCCATACCCTTTGAGAAAGTGACGTGACAGTCACGCAACACGTCAGGGAGGAGAGGCGGGTTATGTTCGGCTTCCCGATCACGCTCGGGATTGGGAAGTAGTCGCAGTCTATGCTCGTTTGATATTTTTTAAATGTAAGTGGAATACTTTTAATAAATTTGTTGTTTTAAAATACTACACCATGGAGTGCTTCCTCCCCTCTTTTACATTGATTGGCTGACTGACTGGGGCGCCCTGTGAACGGAGTGTGGTATAAGACAGGAGATTCCTAGGAGAACTATCATTAAGGGGATCGTGGAGCTGATTGAATCATCTATATTTGCTAACAGGGCTGAAATCGTTCAGCCATGAGGTGAGAGGCTGGGGGGACCACATCTTTCTACACACTCGAGATTGGTTGCTGGCACCGGTTATTCTTTGATGAACTATGTTTCACATCCTTTTGAATTGAGGTTGTCACAATTGGATTGCATCATCTATGGGACATTTTTACTGAGGACACTGTTTTCACTATATTCAGCACTTTGTTTGATTCTCATTGGACTTTAATTAGTATTACTCATTTTAATTCTTTCATTACACCTGTGTGGAGCTTTGCATATTATCAAATGCTCTCTATTTAATAATTTATATTGATGTTGCACAGATTGCACATTTGCACTTTTTATATACACGTTATATTTTTTTTCTAGTGTGTCATAATTATTCATCGTTATTTATATTTATTTCTAACCCTATTTATTTGCACATTGGTCCCATGTTGTATTAGTGTGCACTTTATTATTGCTTTGTTTAATCCAATTTATTTATAGAAAATTACCATTTATTTTCACTTAATATTAGAAGATATTCTCTCTTCTCCTGGACATTAATTATCACTCGTTGCGAGGCTCCACTAGTGGCCAATTTGGAAGTGGGGTATTTGTATTCATTCTTTGATGTAACAATGGTTTGTCATAACATTTGGTTACACAATGTGATGGAAGATTAATATTTAGAAACAATTATCATTTGGATTTTCCGTTATGAATCTCCATTATACTTGGTTGCTTTACAATTTTAGTTGAGTCTATTAGTTTAATTCATTATATCTTTTAGTAAGCGCCACATATTTTATCACTCCTTACATCTCCTTGATTGGTGTATGAACACCCTTATGTTGGCAGCTACACCAATTAGCTCTCTTAGTTTCCTTGTTAATATTTTGTGCCGTGCTTTGAGATTTGCGCACTTGTATTCGTTACTATCTGCTATCTAATTTCTTGAGACCCTAACATGCCAGAAAAGTACAAATACCCCCCAAATGACCCCTTTTTGGAAAGAAGACATTCCAAGGTATTTAGAAAGATGCATTATGAGTTTTTTGAAGTTATCATTTTTTCTCACAATTCTTTGCAACATCAAGATTTTTTTTTCACAAAATTGTCATATTAGCAGGTTATTTCTCACACACAGCATATGCATACCACAAATTACACCCCAAAACACATTCTGCTATTACTCCTGAGTATGGCGATACCACATGTGTGAAACTTTTACACAGCGTAGCCACATACAGAGGCCCAAAATGCAGGGGAGCACCTTCAGGCGTTCTGGAGCACCCAGGCCAATTCTGACATTTCTCTCCTACATGTAAAAATCATCATTTATTTGCTAGAAAATTACATAGAACCCCAAAATATTATATATGTTTTTTAGCAAAGACCCTAGAGAATACAATGGCAGTCATTGCAACTTTTTATCTAGCACGGTATTTGTGCAGCAATTTTTCGAACGCGTTTTTTTTGGAAAAAAAAAACTGTTTTGTGCTTTAAAAAAAACAAAACAGTAAATTTAGCCCAATGTTTTTGCATAATGTGAAAGATGAAATTATGCCAAGTAAATAGATACCTAACATGTCACCCTTCAAAATTGCACACGCTCATGGAATGGCTCCAAACTTCGATACTTAAACATTTTTTACTGGTTACATTGTTTGAGTTACAGCACTCAAAGTATTAGTTTAAGGGTGTGCACACTTATGGAACCACATTATTTTATTTTTTTATTTCTACTTCCCTCCAACGAAAAGATTTTAGTTTATTTTCAACTGAGTTGTACAGTTTATAGGTCACATTAAAGGTGAAAAAAGTTCTGAAATTATTTATCTTTGTCTCATTTTTTTACATCACAGTAACCTGACATTTTAACAGGGGTATGTAGACTTTTATATCCACTGTAAAAGTGTATTTATATCACAGGATACTCATTAGAACAACCTCATTGTATTTAAGATTTCTGGGAGCTGTGTCTCTCACCTCTCACCAGTGAAAGGAAGGAATATCTTTGGAGACATTCTATGGCTGACAATGTAAGGATTTTATTGGGCCAAATATAAGTGGACAGAACTTGGGGGCAACTCTAATATAAATTAAGTCAATCTTAACACAAACCCTTAGTGTTTAGCACTTATGGCTTGCATCATTAGGGTCATTGATTCAAATTCCAACAATGATACTCTCTTTGTAGAGTAAGCATGTTCTCCCTGGTTTTGCATGGGTTCCCTCCAAGTACTCCAGTTTCCTCTTAAACTCCAAAGACATGCTACAAGGTCAGTCGGATCTAAATTGGCCCTAGTATGTGTACCTATGCATGTGAAATAGGGACCTTAAACTGTAAGCTCCTTGAGGGCAGGGATGGATGTGAATGTACAATATATGTAGAGTACCATGTAACCTGTAGGTGCTATATAAATACTTGTAATAAATACCTGTCCATAATTTGACTCTCTGGGTCACCCATATACTTTTTCTGGGGCACAAATTGATTTTCTCTCCTCAGTACCATGCAAGTTCTCCTGTGAAACCAAACATATTGGCAAAGGGCTCTCCTGGATGCATCTGGTCACAAGCTCAAATCAATCTCATTGGTCTGTTTTCTCCCTTTTTTTTCTCTAATCAGTTTGCATGAACAATTTCATGTTTCCTTACACAGGTTGTTTCATGACAACGCAAGTGAATGGCTGCAGAATTTGAACTTTTCTTGAACTGACACTTACAGAGTGACACACTACACACACTATATATATAATTATGCCTAAATAGATATAATTAAAATGTACATACACCCAAAATATGTGAATGTTGGTTGAATGCCAGCAGGTTCCATCATCTGCTGTTTTTTCAGTGACCTTAGATTAATAAGATTAGAACAGAGTCGCGCATATCATTAACACAAATATCTACCTGTAAAACCTCTCATCATGTGCATCAATTTGTCTAATGTTACAAGTCCTCCTTATTGAAAATAGGTTTACAAAAACATATAAAGCGTAAATATCCAATATAGCACAGTCCTGTATGAGAGGAAAAAAGGAAGTGCAAAACCAGGGTGAACAAAGACAAGAGTATCATGATTTTAGACTTTTAGTCCATATGCAGACTCTAATCTCTTTGAGTCCCTTGTATTGTTGACACCATACATGACCACCACCGGAAGTAAGGAATGCCTGCTTACCAGTAGGGATGGGCTTTATGTTCGGGTCGAACATGAGTTCGACTCGAACATTGGCTGTTCGCCCGTTCGCTTTTGGGTGTTTGCGGCAAATTCGAAAGCCGCAGAACACCCTTTAAAAGTCTATGGGAGAAATCAAAAGTGCTAATTTTAAAGGCTTATATGGAAGTTATTGTCATAAAAAGTGTTTGGGGACCTGGGTACTTCCCCAGAGGACATATATCAATGCAAAAAAAGTTTTAAAAACGGCCATTTTTTTGGGAGCAGTGATTTTAATAAAGCTTAAAGTGAAACAATAAAAGTGAAACATTCCTTTAAATTTCGTACCTGGGGGGTGTCTATAGTATGCCTGTAAGTGGTGCTTTTTTCCCGTGTTTAGAATTGTCTGACAGCAGCACAACATTGACAATGGTAGGGGTACATTTGTACCCCATTACCAATTCACACGGGGGGGCCAGGATCTGGGGGTCCCCCTGTTAAAGGGGGCTTCCAGAATCCAATAAGCCCCCCGCCCACAGACCCCCACAACCACTGGGCAAGGGTTGTGGGGATGAGGCCCTTCTCACCATCAACATGGGGACAAGGTGATTTGGGGGGCTACCCCAAAGCACCCTCCCAATGTTGAGGGCATGTGGCCTGGTACGGTTCAGGAGGGGGGGCGCTCTTTCGTCCCCCCTCTTTTCCTGCAGCCTGCCAGGTTGCGTGCTCGGATAAGGGTCTGGTATAGATTTTTGGAGGACCCCACGCCATTTTTTAAAATGTTGGCGCCGGATTTTTTGAGGGGGACCCCCATGCCATTTTTTTTAAATTTTGGCGCAGGGTTCCCCTTAATATTCATACCAGACCTGAAAGGCCTGGTATGGAATTTGAGGGGGACCCCCACGCCATTTTTTAAAAAATTTTGGCGCAGGGTTCCCCTTAATATCCATACCAGACCTGAAGTGCCTGGTATGGAATTTAGGGGGACCCCACGCATTTTTTTTTTAAATTTTGGTTCGGGGTTCCCCTGTGAGGAAATCCCATGCCGTTTTTATCAATTAACTTTTATGTGCATTGTCGGACTGACAATTCATTATAGCCGCGAGTAGTTTTAAATTACTTTTTTCCTTTAGAAATGTCATTTTGCTGTCAGACTGTTCTAAACTCGGGAAACATGCGCCCCTTTACAGGCATACTATAGACACCCCGCAGGTACTAAATTTAAAGGAATATTACACTTTTATTGTTTCACTTTAAGCATTATTAAAATCACTGCTCCCAAAAAAATGGCCATTTTTAAAACTTTTTTTGCACGGATCCCCTGGGACCCGGGTCCCCAAACACTTTATATGCAATAACTTGCATATTAACCCTTAAAATTAGCACTTTTGATTTCTCCCATAGACAAGTCCCTATAGCCACTATTACTTCATGACTTTTTTTTCCCTTTAGAAATGTAATTTTGCTCCTGAAAAAAATGTCAGTTTTTAAAGCTTCTTTTTGCATTGATACATGTCCCCCGGAGCAGGACCCAGATCCCAAAACACTTTTTATGACAATAACTTGCATATAAGACTTTAAAATTAGCACTTTTGATTATTCATGGTCATGTCCCATAGACTTTAACGGTGTTCGCTTGTTCGAACAAATTTTTTGCCTGTTCGCATGTTCTGGATGTGAACCGAACCGGGGGGGGGGGGTGTTCGGCTCAACCCTATATACCAGATGCACTGGCCCCAGGACGATGTCAATCTTTGACAAAACTAGTAGGGCAGATGACGTGCTGATGTCATCACGACTTACGAGTCCCTGAAGTTCGGGTGCTCGTTTTTTTTACTGGCCGGTGCTTGTATCCGATCCTCCATGTATGGGAGATGTTTTTTTAAGCAATAAAAATGGTGGATTTACACGATGTGGAACATTTTTTATTTATTGTGTGTGGGTCACCTCTGGACAGCCAGAATAGAGAGAGACTGTCTGCAGGACCACTGATCGTTGACCAGATCATAGTCTAAAAGCCCTGGCAGGGTAATCGGCCACAAGCGTCACTGACCTTTTTATAGGTCCAGTGCATCTGGTAAGCAGGCATTCCTTAGTTCTGGTGGTGGTCACGTATGGTGTCAACAATACAAGGGACTCAAAGAGATTAGAATGTGCTTAAGAGTCTGCATATGGACTACAAGTCTATAATCGAGATACTCTTGTCTTTGTTCACCCTGGTTTTGAACCCCCTTTTTTCCCCTCATACAGGACTGAGCTATACTGGATATTTACGCTATATATGTTTTTGTAAACCTCTTTTCCAATAAGGAGAACTTGTAACATTGGACACATTGATGCACATGCTGAGAGGTTTTACAGCTAGAAATTAGTGTTAATGATATGCACGACTCTGTTCTAATCTTATGTTGTTTTTGTGATATCACACATAATGCCCCGTATTTTCCGTCGGGAAATGTTGGATGTGAGCTTGTTGGCGGAAAATTCAACCATGTGTATGCTCCATCGGATATTTGTTGGCGGACTTTCTGCCAACAAATGTTGGCTAGCATGCTCTGTGTGTTGTCAGATTTTCCAATCGTGTGTACACAAGTCCGTCGAACAAAAGTCCAAAGTACAAACACACATGCTCGGAAGCAAGGACGAGCTGGAAGCGCTCGTTCTTGTAAAACTAGTGTTCGTAATGGAGATATCACATTGGCTTGCCGTACGTCTTGTACGTCACTAAATAATACATCGTAATTGTTGGCCAACATTTGTGTGACTGTGTATGCAAGACAAGTTGGAGCCAACACCCTTCGAATAAAAATCCACGGTTTTGTTGTCAGAAAGTCCGATCATGTGTACGGGGCATTAGAGTTGCTGCTGTTTTACCTGTGATTAATCTAATTTTTAACTGTTTGGAAGCGTGTTTTTTTCCCCCCATACACCTTTGATTAATATCCATAATGTACTGTATATGAGAACTACTAAAATTGTAACTATTTTTGAAGATGTTTACCTTTTGTAATTACCAGAAATAATGAAATAGGCAGCAACTAACTATTAGAACATAAATAAAAAACAAATAACCCATTACTTCTTGTAGGAATCTTCTGTGCATGTGTGTGCAATAGGGTTTTCATTTGTTTCCACACTAGTTTGCAGCACTAGTCTGCAGCAAATACGTTTGAACTAGCCACATAGGAAAGAATGACATATGGGACCATAGGCTGACCTTATACCCCTATAGTACAATTTTATTATTAAATAATAAAAAACACACACAACCTTCAAATATAAATAACCAATTTTATATCAGGTAACATATACCAATTCATCAAATACTTTTAGTACAATATAATAACTCAGCCAAAACAGCTTGAGCTATAAACACAAGTCCATACGTATATATAACTGTTCCTTTTCAAGAGAAGGACTAACCACATAAAGAGGGGCAACGACAATAGGTGGGAGGGCAGGATGCATCTTCTCTGCTGCTATTCTGCCAACTGTTACTACGCACTTGGATTTCTTTTAATAGTGCCCAGCTCATGCCAAATTTTACATTTGACCCTAACTAACCAATCCTTTTTGATATATTAAAAAACTGTTTTAACTGTCAAATTTTAAATGTATAGTCAGCCATGGTCCCATAGGTTGTCGGCGCAAATTTCTTTGCTCCTCCCTTCTCCCATGGGACTGTAGGCTGAACTTATATCCCTATAATACAATTTTATTATTAAATAATAAAAAACACACACACTTTACTTTTGGATTTGAAATGGCCGCAGCTCATTTATTGGTATTTATTTTAAACAACATTCAAATATAAATAACCAACTTTATATCAGGTAACATATACCAATTCATTAACCATTCATTAGAAAATCTAACTTTAATTGTGAAATTATGTCCAAAGTGTGTCTATTGACAAAATCAATCCCGGAAATATGAAAAATAACAATCAGAGGTTGTGGCCAAGAACTGTATAAAAAAGATAAGGTCTGATGCATATCATCTAGCTTCATACCACGAAACCCATAAAAATGATCTGTAGGAACATCTAAATTTGAACCATATACTCTAACTAAAGCCCTGTGATAAGCCCAAAATATGTATGAATGGCCGATGATCCACACGTTACAAATGTCATCTGAAATTCAAAACAAAGAATTAGGACAGACATATAATTGGTAACAATTTGAATTCCATCTACCTATACCCTTAATTACAGATTCAGACAAACCCACATTAGCAGCAGTAGTAGCAGCACCTATTCGAAAGGAGTGGGAAGAAATATTAAGGTGGCCCATACCCATATATAGCAAACATTTTTTTAAAACAGAACAAAATTGATAATGCGAGAGGGACAAACCCAAGCGATATATCAAGAGATGGCGATCATAAGCTGGTCAAACTGCCAAAAATGTTTTAATTAAGGAAAAGGGACAAATCAGAGATGCAGGATACCATCTCATCCCAACTACCGAGACCTAACTGATCAGTCTTGCTGCGGCAAATTCGGAGTTGAGGAAAACTATCATACAAAGGCAAATCTGAAAAATAATACCAGAAGAATTGTACTTACTACAAGGCAGCAATTCTGAAACACGAAAAGCACCGAAAAAACTCAAACAAAAAGCAAGTCGAAACAATAGGGATTTGTAGTCAGAAAAACAAATAACAAATGTTGATGAACGATGAAATCAGCACATGAGAATTAGACTTAAAAGTCATCTTCCGATAACCTCTCAGGGCCTGTTTCACAATTTAAAAAACTCAAGCATGAAGGAAAACCAAGCAATTTTAGGAAAAAAAGATACCCCAGATAATTTCTTCACAATATGAGAATAGGAATAATGAGATGACATAAAAAAATTAAAAAAGACAATACCAAATTTTCTAAAAATGTGTGAAATTTCTGATTATTTGAATCCAGAAAACTACACCAACACATCCACACGGCATTGTAGTCCACCCACATGGAAAGGGTTAACAATTTACAAATAGCCAATCCAATATGAATTAAATCAGGGTCCATAAATGTTGCAGGCATGGAAGGCCAAATTCATCTGCTCCAGGAACCAACTCCCAAAAATGATCCACCTGCAAACAGGACAGAGCATCAGCTATAACATTCTCCTTCCCTGGCAAATAATCTAATCCATATATTTAATTCTAAACACTTGAAAACCAAATGTCCAAAGACAGCCAAAACGGGCAAAGATTTAGAGGATAAACAGTTGATGGCATATACTACAGCTTTGTTATCTGAATGCAAAAGAATCCGTCTATTAAAAAAATAGCGCCCCTAAAGATCAAAAGAAATAACCACAGGAAAAATTTCCAAAAGAGCTTATGTTATTTGTAAAACCCTGTGCCTGCTAAGAAACTAGCCACCTATCAGCAGACCAATGTCCCTACCAATAAGCACCATATCCAACTGAACCAGACACGTCTGTGAACAAATCAAACTCAACATCAGTACAGAATGGAGCATGCCAAAAAGAAGAACCATTAGAAGATGATAAAGACGTTCTCCATACCACCAAATTTTCGCGCAAGTCAGTTGTGATACGCACAAAATGAAACGGCGATTTAATGCTGGATATTGATCTGTAAATATGTTTAGAGAATACTCTGCCAACAGGAATAATCCTAGAGACAAAAGCCAACAAACCTAACAATGATTGCAAAACTTTTAAAACAACTTTATGTCTTGTAAGCACAAAATCAATTAGAAAAATAAGCTTAGCAACTTTATCTGGAGGTAAGCAGAACTGCATCAGGTCAGTATCTATGGCAATACCCAAAAATTCCAAACAGGTAGTAGGAAGCACAGCCTTTTCTTGAGCAAGGGGTACCCCAAAACATCGGCAAATGACTTGAAATTCTGTAGATATAAAAACATTCAACAATTAGCAGGGCCAATAAAAAGAAAGTTGTCTAGACAATGGAGTAAATTATCCGAACCCGAAGAACATAAAACCCATTCTAAAAACGTAGAAAAACATTTTGAAATAACGACAAAAACATACCAATCCATAGGCAGGCACTTGTTGAAAAAATAATAACCATTAAAGAAAAAACCCAAGGAACTAAAAGCACTGGGGTGAATTGGTAAAAGCCTGAAAGCTGACTTAATGTCAGCTTTAGCCAGCAGTGCTCTATGGTCAGCTTTTTGAATCTTAATTAGTACATCATCGAAAGAAGAATAAGAGACTGTGCAAAGTAATGGGTCAATGTCATTATTTAATGAGAAACCTTTTCGGATAAGAGAGGTGGATTAACCAGGAGGAATTAGGGTCCTTCTTGGGAATAATTCCTAAAGGAGAAACCCGAAAGTCTGGAAAAGGGGGAAATTCAAAAGGACCCGCTACCCTACCTTCTTCAATCTCTCACCAGATTTTATATTCCGCTACTCCAGCATGACGTCAAACAGAAGGCAGGTTATTACACAGGAAACAACCTGCACTTTTAAATGTCAGCAATCGTAAACCATCACAGAAACCCTCAAGTAACATGGTTGCTGTCCGTTGATTTGGCCACTGTTGAAGCCACGGCAACATGTTTAGTATGGTCACTGGCGTGACCGCTTTTGAGAAATAGATCTCTCGGTGAAGCCGTTGCTGAAGAAGATCATTTTTTAAAACAGAGAGACACTGGATGAGTCCCAGCACAATGTGTACACACGTTCTTGTACGTACAGGAATGGGGCCATTTACACTGCCTTCATTAAAGTAAAAGCACAAACCACGACCGAATCCTAAATTGAAAGGAGGTGTCGGTTTCACATATTGTTTTTGTGGCAACAATAAATTTAGCCACAAACCGACATCTTTAACCCCCCACTTCAATGTTTTGTGTACAGAAAGCTTCTGCCTGAATGACTTGTCGTAATAAAACCAAGCCAGGACATTACAATTTTTATACACCTGCAAAATAATATCGACATGCTGAAAAAGGTTGCTGCAAAGTTCAGAATGACGTTCACCCAAAACACTGGCATAGATGCAAAAAGCATGAAGCCAATTTGAAAAGGTGCGAGGAACTGATTTAAGTTTGTCTTCAGAAATTTTTTCAGAATCCTTTCTATCAAATTTATTATCCTTAAAAGAAGGGAGCAAAGATAAAATGTCAATATAATTTCCATTGCAAATTTTATCTTTGACTGCTGGATTCAAATGAAAACCCAGCGGTAAAAGTTCACATGGTAAAATCTCTTTAAAACAATTTTCAGGGACTGAAGGAGAACCAGCCGGAGAAGAAACAGATAATAAAGGTGACATGTTAATTGGATTGGAGATTGCTGGAACAACTGAATTACCAGAGCAATCGTCAACCCAAACCTGCGCAACACCAGGATTCACCAAAGACACTGGAGAAGAGTCTTGTCCTAATTTATCAACTAATTTACTCAAAGTGTGAGTCAAATCATATAAAGATTGGAAATTCTGTAACTCACCAGACCGTACAAAAGGGTCAATCCCCACAGGATTTGACAGTGGGTCCTGGATTTCAGAAGACACTGAAGAGATACCATCTGTGAAATTCTATGCAGGCTCTAGAGGAGCAGAGGGAGAAAGCTAGGTGGATTAATAACAGCAGCATGTCCACTGAAAGCAAGTGATTCCTGGACAGCAGAAGGACCTTGAGAAGCAATAGATGCAGCAGAGACTGTTTTTAAAACAGGCATTTAACTACTCTGTTTACTTCTAGGAAAATAGCTAGCCTGTGAAGAATGTGCAAATTGCTTACCAGCAGTCTTGCGAGGAGGTGAAGGGGATTCGATCCTGCAATGTTTCTGAATCCTTCCCCTAGAAGACACAGCCGGATGAACAGCACTGGAGCCCATCTGAGATTCTGGCATTGAATGGCACACTTTTTTCTAAAGCTGCTGACATAACAAAGTTAGTAGGGAGGGCTGGGGGTTTGATCTGGCGAAGCCTCTGACTTTTCTTAATAGAAGACTTCGCCGGTGCTACTGCGCATGCGCCCAACTTGTCCTTCAGCTCCATTTGTCTACTAGCATGGAAATCATCATAGACAAGCAGGTCAGCAGGTGGAGACAACACTGAGGATGACCTGGAAGAAGAAGGCAATAGGTTACCTTCATGCAGAGGAGGGACCTGGCTGGAGAGACCCGCAGTGACTTGGCTTATAAAAATGGGGAACGTAGGCATTGAAACCAGAGATGAAACCGAAACCGGAGAGGTAAATGATGTGGAATGCATGACCATGGGAGCCCCAGGTTGATGAGCCGCAGATAATGACAAGCATTTCTTCATCCAATCGTCCCCATCAGGAGCGCCAGCTCTCTCTATAGTCTGACGCAGGAGCAACTTTATGGCAAGGAGGTAATCTGGAGATGCGTCTTCTTCTCTGCTGATCTTCTGCCAACTGTTACTACGCACTTGAATTTCTTTTTATAGTGCTCAGCTCATGCCAAATTGAACATATGACCCTAACTAACCAGTCCTATTTGATATTTTAAAAAACTGTCCTGTCAAATTTTAAATATATAGACAGCCACAGTCCCATAGGTGGGCGGTGCAAATTTCTTTGCTTCTCCCTTATTTTTGGCATACATTTCAATGCAGCAACATGCAAAAGTTTTGCTGCATTAAAATGGATAGTGTGAATGGTGTGTGAATAGGCATGTAATACAATTTTAGCTTGATTTACCTGTTTCATCCCTCATTCAGTTAACCTGCCTTTATGATCTGATTTTATAATTGTGATTTGCAGGTTATGTGAAATAAAGAGATTGATTTGATTAAGTCTGACACCCTGTTATTTCAAATATTTTTCATCTTCACTGTCATCATGGTTAATAATACACTGACAACTGTTATAATTCAGAGTAAGCCTCTACAGGTCTGATCCATCACATTCTGTTAAACTCAGCAGTATTCCTGCTTGTAATATTCTAAACTTCGCATGCTAGGTGGCGCTGGTCTTCATCAAAAATTATTACCAGAAAATTTGTGTGAAATGCTAAATAACTATTAGGAGTAGGGATGAGATTCAGGGTTGTTGCTGTTAAGGGTTTAAGGTGAATTCTGTCAGTTCAAGATCTGTGAACCTGACACATTTATGCACAGATTCGCCTGAGATAATGTTTTTAAACCATAATGCACTGCATGTCTTTTGAACAATGACCAGCAAGGCACAGAAAGGCAACGGTGATCTTTTGGTTAAGCTTGCCCCCTCTTTATAAAAGACAGCAAAGAGCAGCCATAGTTTCAAGGAATTGAAAACTGTTGCATGGAAATCATAGGGAAAGCTGACAAACTGCTTTGGGACAGTTAGAAAACTGTACTTATTTTTTTGATTGCTAGCTCTTTGGGCAATCATCCCTTTGTTGCATTTGTATTCTTATTATTGAGGCTTTAATGTATTTAATTGTATTTTGTTGTTAGTTTGTGGTCAGTGGTCACTTTTATTTGCTGTATCATCAATTGCAACCTTTTTTTTTCAAAGGCTTCCCTTAAAAAACAGGCTTTCATTTTTTTCTCAGGACTATATTGGTTTTTAATGTTTATAGGGCTTTTATTTTAGGTAAACTGCTTTTTCTTTAAATGTGCATTTATTTATTTTAGGAGCCTGTAAGCAGCAGATCATGGGTACAATGTCTGGCTCCTGCAGACTGTGTAACTGTTTGCCCATACGGGCAGGAAGTTACTGAATGACAGAAAGATCAATGAACTACCTAGAGCGCTCATCAGTGCCCTGGTAGTTCATTGAGAACTACAAGCTGTCAGCTGCAAAGGCTGATGGTATATGTAGTTCATTAATTCAGAACTCTGTGAGTTAATGACATCTGACAATGACAATCACTGTCACATCTTAAATATGAGTGTAACATGTACTACTTTTACAAAGGGGATCTTATCATTTCACTTGTTACTGACCATCTGTTCTTAAAGCTGCTTTTTGTTCGCAGTGCATGACTGGAACATTTGAAAGAAAAGAAAACAAATTGCATGTGTACACATAAACCACCTCACATTAAATCATGCACATTGACCGTAGGGATGGGCTTGAAAATCAGCTGTTTATTTGTTAGTAGAACAAACGAACATATGGGGCGCTCGCAGCAAGTTTTCCTGCCGCGCAGTGCCCCATAATGCACTGCAAGATCGACTCACATCAGACCCTTATCCGAGCATGCAACCTGGCAGGCCACAGGACAAGAGGAGGGGCGAGAGAGCGCCCCCCCTCCTGAACCGTACCAGGCCACATGCCCTCAACATTGGGAGGGTGCTTTGGGGTAGCCCCCCAAAATATCTTGTCCCCATGTTGATGAGGAGGGTGCTTTGGGGTATCCCCCCAAAACACCTTGTCCCCATGTTGATGAGGACAAGGGCCTCATCCCCACAACCCTGGCCAGTGGCTGTGGGGGTCTGCGGGCGGGGGGCTTATCGGAATCTGGAAGCCCCCTTTAACAAGGGGACCCTCAGATCCCAGTCCTCCCCCCTGTGTGAAATGTAGTACCCCTACCATTTCACCAAAAAACTGTCAAAAATGTTAAAAATGACAAGAGACAGTTTTTGGCAATTCCTTTATTTAAATGCTTCTTCTTCCTTCTTTCTTCTTTCTTCTTTCTTCCTTTGGTTTCTTCCTCCATCTTCTTCTTCTTCTGGTTCTTCTGCTTCTTCTGGTTCTTCCTCTGGTGTTCTTGTCTGGCGTCTTCTTCCCTTCTTCTCCTCGGGCCGCTCCGCATCCATGATGACATGGAGGGAGGCTCCCGCTGCGTGACGCTTCTCTCTTCATCTTCTTCTTCTTATCTTCATCTTCTTGTCTTCATCTTCTTTTCGGGCCGCTCCACATCCATGATGGCATGGAGGGAGACTCCCGCTGTGTGACGCTTCTCCTCTTCTGACGGTTCTTAAATAATGGGGGGCGGGGCCACCTGGTGACCCCACCCCCCTCTGACGCACGGTGGCTTGACGGGACTTCCCTGTGGCTTCATGGGGAATGCTACAGGGAAGTCCCGTCAAGTCCCTGTGCGTCAGAGGGGTGCGGGGCCACCCGGTGACCCTGTCCCCGTTATTTAAGAACCGTCAGAAGAGGAGAAGTGTCACACAGCGGGAGCCTCCCTCCATGCCATCATGGATGCGGAGTGGCCCGAAAAGAAGATGAAGAGAAGAAGATGAAGAGAAGAAGATGAAGAGAGAAGCGTCACACACAGCAGGAGCCTCCCTCCATGCCATCATGGATGTGGAGTGGCCCGAAGAAGAAGGGAAGAAGATGCCGATGCCGCAGAGGAAGATCCTGGACGAGAACACCGGAGGAAGAACCAGAAGAACCAGAAGAACCAGAAGAACCAGAAGATAGAGGAAGAAACCGAAGGAAGATAGAAGAAAGAAGAAAGAAGATAGAAGAAAGAAGAAGCATTTAAATAAAGGAATTGTCAAAAACTGTCTCTTGTCATTTTTAACATTTTTGACACTTTTTTAGTGAAATGGCAGGGGTACAAGTACCCCCTTACCATTTCGCACAGGGGGGAGGGCCGGGATCTGGGGGTCCCCTTGTTAAAGGGGGCTTCCAGATTCTGATAAGCCCCCCGCCCGCAGACCCCCACAACCACCTGCCAGGGTTGTGGGGATGAGGCCCTTGTCCTCATCAACATGAGGGACAAGGTGTTTTGGGGGGCTACCCCAAAGCACCCTCCCAATGTTGAGGGCATGTGGCCAGGTACAGTTCAGGAGGGGGGCCGCTCTCTCGTCCCCCCTCTTTTCCTGCAGCCTGCCAGGTTGCGTGCTCAGATAAGGGTCTGGTATGGATTTTTGGGGGGACCCCATGCCGTTTTTTTTTTTTAATTTTGGCACGGGGTTCCCCCTAAAATCCATACCAGACCTGAAGGGTCTGGTATAGATTTTGAGGGGGACCCCACGCCATTTTTAAAAAAAATTTTGGCCGGGGTTCCCCTTAATATCCATACCAGACCTGAAGGGCCTGGTATGGAATTTAGGGGGACCCTCACGTCATTTTTTTTTTTAATTTTGTTTCGGGGTTCCCCTGTGGGGAATTCCCATGCCGTTTTTATCAATGAACTTTTATGTGTATTGTCGGACCGGCAATTCATTAATAGCCGCGAGTAGTTTAAATTACTTTTTTTCCTTTGAAATGTAATTTTGCTGTCAGACTGTTCTAAACACGGGAAGCATGCGCCCCTTTACAGGCATACTATAGACACCCCCCAGGTATGAAATTTAAAGGGATATTACACTTTTATTGTTTCACTTTAAGCATTATTAAAATCACTGCTCTCGAAAAAATGGCCATTTTAAAAACTTTTTTTTGCATTGATCCATGTCCCCTGGGGCAGGATCCAGGTCCCCAAACACTTTTTATGACACCATGAATATAAGCCTATAAAATTAGCACTTTTGATTTCTCCCATAGACTTTTAAAGGGTGTTCCGCGGCATCGCGAACTCAAAGCTCATCCCTATATGTAGTATACATAATGCAGTTCAGAGTATATAGTGCAGTCCATGTAGTATATATAATACAGTTCAGAGTATATAGTGCAGTCCGTGTAGTATATATAATACTGTTCAGAGTATATAGTGCAGTCCGTGTAGTACATATAATACAGTTCAGAGTATATAGTGCAGTCCATGTAGTATATATAATACAGTGGTGAGTATAAAGTGTAGTCAGTGTAGTATATATAATACAGTTCAGAGTATATAGTGCAAAGCGTGTAGTATAGATAATACGATGGAGAGTATATAGTGCCATCAGTGTAATATATATAATACATTGTAGAGTATATAGTGCAGTCAGTGTAGTATATATAATACAGTGCAGGGTATATAGTGCAGTGCAGAGTATATAATACAGTGTATTGATGTGGTTAAGGGGAACTCTATTACAGAATTAAGAAAATAAATGGCGTGGCCCCCCCCCAATCAATACCAGGCCCTCTGGGTCTGGTATAGATTTTAAGGGGAACTCCATGCCAAATTTCTTTTAAAAAACAGCGCGGGGTCCTCCCCAAAATCCATACCAAGCCATTTGGGTCTGACATAGATTTTAACGGGAAAATTTAAAAAAAAATGGTGTGATGTCCTCCCAAAAACCACACCTGACCCTTATCTGAGCATGCAGCCTGACAGGTCAGGAAAGGGAGGGGACAGGCAAGCACCTCCCCTCCTGAACCATACCAGGCTGCTTGCTCTCAATATGGGGAATGTGCTTTGGGGTGCCCACCAAAGCATCTTGTCCCCATGTTGATGGGGATAGGGGCCTCTTCCAAACAACCCTGCCAATGGTTGTCGGGGTCTGCAGGCGGGGGAATTATCATAATCTGGAAGCCCCCTTTTAACAAGGGGGCCCCCAAATCCCACCCCCCATGTGAATGGGTATCGGGTACATTGTACCCCTACCCATTCACCAAAAAAAGTTTAAAAAAGTAAAAACCACAACAGACAGTTTTTGACAATTCCTTTATTAAAAAAGAAAAAAGTGTCCTGCAATGTCCATCCATCTTCAATCACGCCGCCCGATAGTCCAGAAAAATAGAAAAAATTTAAAAAGCTCCTCCTCCATGGGAGGCCTCCCAGCGACTGCTGTCTTTTGGCTTTGACAGCTCTTATATAGGCAAGGGCGGGACCACCTGCTAAGGTAACCAGATGACCCCACCCCCTCTGACATCACATAATGTCAAAAGGGGTGGGGTCACTCAGTTATGTCACATAGAGGCGGAGTTGTTTATTTTTTCCATTTTTCACATCCATCGGGCTGCGTTATTGACAATGGATTTACATTTTTTTAAATAAAGGAATTGACACTTTTTTGGTGAATGGGTAGGGGTACGATGTACTCGATACCCATTCTTATAGGGGGGGGGAGGATCTGGGGGCCTCCTTGTTAAAGGAGGATTCCAGATTCCGATAAGCCCCCTGCCCACAGACCCCAACATCCACCGGCCAGGGTTGTCGGGAGGAGGCCCTATAAATAGAAATTCCAGGATGGGTAATGTATGTAGATGCGTGTAACACATCAAATCACAAACCCATAACTGGAAACAAAGCCAAATACCTGCTGTCAATGTGCATATGAGTAGGAACGCTCCTCTAGACTATAGCATATATGAAAAAAAGGGGACCAGGAGGTCAAGGGACAGGATCTATCAATGAGGAAAACACTGGCTATAAATATTAATAGAAACAATTTATTGCCAAGTATATAATAAAAAAGTTTCCACCCACATAGTAGAGAATAGAACTAACCTCCACCATTAAGAAAGTGACAGTGCAAAAGGACAGATACACCACCTGGTACCCACTACATACATGTACAATATCCCCATACAAAACAATAATAAGCAGCGTCCAACTGAACCCACTCCTGGGAACAGTATAATAACCTGTAGGGGACAACAAAATGATCAATAGATAAATAATGAGAACAATGCTAGATGACTGAAATAAAGTCACTTGTGCAGTATAGCCTGTATGGAACCTGCCGGTCCTTGGAACTAGGAAAAAATCACTGGGAACAAAAGCAATGAAGTTCATGTAGTTATTCCTGTGGAGGATGCAACTAATAACAGTTCTGTCAACTGCCGCACTTTCATTGAAATGTAAAAGTCAAAATTAGAAGGATGTAAAAAGCGGCTTGTGTAGAACAAATAAAGTGCAGCCTGACATGTACCTTCTGTCCTCTACCCTCTCTGCAAAACAGTGTGAAGGAGAGGGGAGGAAAAACAGCTGATCTCAGGATACGAGCGGTAGCTGGCTGTGGCATGCAGATGGTTTCCTTCAATGTAGGGGCCACCCAGACCTGATCCCAGGGTCTGTGGTGATCGGCACTTGATAGGAAATGTAACTGTGGGGTCCCAGTAGCTGATCTCCTAGTGATTCATCAAGGTCGCCAGGCACCACAGCCGTACGGCGTTAAAGCAGTAAACAACACTAGCTACATGCAGCTAAGATGGGACGCTCCACAAACCAGCTTGGCTAGATGTATTGGTAATGAGATGATAGAATCTCTGATGGGATCGCAGCTGGGAAGGGCGTGGAGGAACAGGAAGACTTGCATTACCCAATGTAAGCATACATTCTGAAGGAGTCTTTCAAACAGCATGTACTAGGGGGAACAAAAACACACCATGAATAAAGTAGGGGATGATGAATGCAATCCAGGTGGTGTCAAAAAGTGGGGGCATCTAACTGACGCGTTTCAATCGGCTGACCGATTTTCTTCAGAGCTAGAGACATAATGAAGGACATGAAGCTAAATAGTGAAACATTTTGTCTAATTGGCTACCATGTAATCCACATGGACTGCCCCCTTGGAAAACATTAACCCTAAAACACTCAATAAAAGTGTGCACCTGACATTGCCAATAAAAAATATCACACATACTAAGAGCAAGTAGATGAAAATGAAATAAAAGGGGGCGTGGCTTGGCTGGATCCCGGAATGGCCGCTTGATCACAGAGCTCCTGCCACCCGAGGACCATAATTAGCTTTTACGGGAAACCATCGCCTTTATACAGGATGGGGAAGTCGAATAGGAGTGTCTCAGCCTCCCAGACACCGAAAGACCCGGTCACACAACTCAGCAGGAACATACCGGAGATATTCCGTACACTCCGGTCAGGAGACCACGAGGCCTCACAGACACCACAGGCCTCAGGCCCTACCTACCCTAGTCACAGCTCAGACTACCAGCTTGAGGATGGAGACACCCGATCTCACCGCTTCAGCCCTGCAGTGAACCTATCGGACTTACAGAAGGTAGCTTCTGATATCACCCACAACATCACGGGCACCTTAAAAGCGGCAATCTTAGACTTGAAAATGGACATTCAAGCAGTGGCGGGCCCGCATGTCAGACGTGGAGCAAACTACGCAGCTCCATACAGCTGCTATCAGGCAACTTTCCTATCTTTATGATCTACATCGTCAGGTCGAGGATC